>NC_045769.1:57887500-57982500 GCF_008692025.1 Phocoena sinus | reverse complement strand
ACAAACTAGAGCCAGGCTAATAGGCCAATGCTGTTCAGGTCACGTACCAGCAACTCTTACTCTGTTCCTAGTGGTTCAGCAGTTTCTAGTTATTGATTTCCCAAATGACAAGATCAGTTGTGGGACCTGTTCTCATTCACAAAACTGTCCATGGAAACGGGCAAAGCCACATGACCAGAAATAACAAAGAGCTAACATTGGTGGACAAAAAGGTAGGGAGTTGATGCTAAGGGATGAAAACTGGAACAGACTGAAAATTGTTTTCAAAAACTGTCATCATCAAATAAACAGTACTTGTAGATGCTTCATTGCTGATAACAATCACAAGAACACTGGGATTATATAATTGGGAAAATATCAGGGTGATTATAACTTTGAGGGAAGCTATCTTATTATTTGTGCTCTTTGATATATGACATAATATAATTATAGGCAGGGGCTACACTTCACCAAAATCATCAACTGGTTTAGTCAAGTTAGTCACTCATCAATCAGTACACATTTATTGAGCATTTGTATATGCCAGACTGTGTTGGGAAATAAGGACATAAGATGGATAAATGAATGAGATATTATTCCCTACCTTCAGGGCCCTTACATTCTAGCAGGAAACAGACACATTAATAATGACAATATACTGTCTCTACAGAGTATAAATCAAGTGCGAGAAAAGCATGATAGAGGAGTGGGTTCATTCTATCCTAGGCTTCGGGGAAGGGAGAATCAGAGAAAGCTTCACAGAGGAGTTGAAACTAACTTGGACCTTAGAAATAAGGAGTCCTCAAGCATCAAACCAAGAAGGAGAAGATCAGGGAGAGGGATGAGCTGGAGCAGAGGCCTAGAGGCATCCAGGACCCAGAGGGTTCAAGGATAGCCTGGCGTTTGGGGTGACTGAAGCTTAAGTAGGGATTGGGAAGCACTTTACATGCCTGTGCCATGTGTGTGATTTGGCCTTTATCCTGTGCATGGTGAGGAGGCACTGGAGAATCTTAAGCAGAGAAATGACATAATTAGAATTAAAATTTTTAAAGATAACTGATAGTGATACAGGGAATGAATAGTTGGAAATAAAATGTTATGGGATCAGATGTCGTTTATGACCATCTCAGTTCCAGGAATACGAAATTTGGAGTTATCAGAATGTGGGTATACGCTATAGCTAAAACCATGGGGATGATTGAGTTCACCAGTAAAAAAAGTATAAAGAAGCAAGAAAAGGGCCAACAGCAGTGTCGACCACTAATGGTGGGCGGGGCAGAGGAAGGCGGCCATTGAAGGGGACTGAGAAAGGAGGCCAGAACTAGCAGTGATCTTGAATAAGGAAAGTGAATTTGCCGAAGGACCAGTTGGGGGTGGAGTGCCTAGTGTCAACAGTGCCTAGTGGAGTGGGGCAGTAGAGAAAGGCCATTGAGCTGGACATTAGCTGAACATCTGTGACTTTTGAAAGGGTAGTTGCAGTAAATGCTGGAGATAGAAGCCAGACTCTGGAGTTAAAGTGGAGGCATCAGGAATAGACTTTTCTTTTTCAGCTACTTGGCTGGGAAGAGGAAGGAATGAGGTAAGTGTAAGAGAGGTGGGATGCAGGAAAGATTCTTTGGGGATGTCAAAAGCCTGAGTCTCTGGGCTAATAGGAAACTGCTAGTGAAGAAGAGATGCTGGAGGGGAAGAGAGAGTGAGGAGAGAATTGGAAAGAGAAAAACAGGTGATAGGAAGTCTTCAGATGGAGGCTGGGAGATGTAATCAGATGAAAGGATCAGCTCTGGAAATCCATCAGGTCACCGGGGGAAAAAAGACCAGTCTAGCAAGTTACTTGACACAGCATGCCTGCATTTTAAAATGTTTCAGCCTGTTCTGTTGGACTTTTGAACACAAAGCCATGGTGACCTATTTAGAAGCCAGCCAATAGAAATAGTGGCTTAAGATACTGTGGTTTTTTTGTGTTTTTTTTGTGGGTTTTTTTTGCGGTACGTGGGCCTCTCACAGTTGCGGCCTCTCCCGTTGCGGAGCACAGGCTCCGGATGCACAGGCTCAGCGGCGATGGCTCACAGGCCCAGCTGCTCCGCGGCATGTGGGATCTTCCCGGACCGGGACACGAACCCGTGTTCCCTGCATCGGCAGGCGGACTCTCAACCACTGCGCCACCAGGGAAGCTCAGCACATTGTTTTTTAATACTAATGAATACCTAAATAAAATATCCCATGAATGAATACTTGCTATTTGTGGGGTGGAAAAATAAAGGCTTGCCAACAATGAAACAGAAAGGACATTGGGGCTCCCAGACACACACTCCCAGATCTCATGCCTTTGGATCCTAACCAACACAGGTATTATGTCCTCTGTGTTTATGGACAAGGGACTCAAGCTGGAACTAGAAACAATTCCAAGTTGTTCCCATCTCCATCCAATATGGCACCTCCTCTTGGAACAAAATGACCACCTGAACCATAAAAAGTGCAGACAAGCACTTTTATACAACTTGATATTGTGAATACTTCTGTCCATAATTATTCACAATGCAGGGCACCTAGGACAACGGTTATCCTCAGTTGTAATTCACAGCTCCAAAATAGGCATCTGGTATGATACTAAATGAAGTAATTCAGAGAAAGACAAATATCATATGATTTCGCTTATATGCAGAATCTAAAAAAATGATACAAATGAACTTATTTACAAAACAGACTCGCAAACTTAGAGAATGAATTTATGGTTACTGGGGGGAAGGATGGGGGGAGAGATAGATTGGGAGTTTGTGATTGACATGTATGCACTGCTATATTTAAAATAGATAACCAACAAGGACCTACTGTATAGCACAGGGAACCCTGCTCAATATTCTGTAATAACCTAAATGGGAAAAGAATTTGAAAAAGAATTAAAAAATAAAAAACAAAAACAAAAGAGGCAGCTGGTCTTTTTCCATAAACTGTTTGCTACTTTTTAATCTTATCACTGACACCTACTATGAAATAGCATAAATCCCACATAGTTCTTCTTCTGGTTTGCAAATGTTCTTTTGGCTTCTTAAGATTATTTGGCTTCTCTATGGTTAACAGTTTGAGTTAAATTAAAATCTAATGGAATCAGGAATCAATTCCCAATTTATCTTATGATGGAATAAATACTTTAATAGGCTCAGTTTTTACCAAGAATGTGAAAACAACTTTTAAAATTAAGTATAAGAATTTAGGAAATAAAAGGACTCTTTCCTGGCTATAAGGCACAAAGCTATGTTTAAAAATATATTAAGCTGGGGCTTCCCTGGTGGCGCAGTGGTTGAGAGCCCGCCTGCCGATGCAGGGGACATGGGTTCGTGTCCCAGTCCGGGAAGATCCCACATGCCGCGGAGCGGCTAGGCCCCTGAGACATGGCCAAAACATATTAAGCTGATTCTTGGAAAGCCAGGGTTGACTACATATAGTCTACCCATAAGCAAAGAGGTACACTTATTTGACTACACTGTTTCCTTATGCAACTATAAGAACAAAATCGCTATGTCTTGTGTATTTTTAGGTAAACCAACATGTACGATACACAACAGTGCTATGTGACTGGGGAAAGAGTGTTAAGAGATTGCAGAGACCTGGCTGCCTGACTCCAAATACAGCATTTGAACTGCGATTTGAAGGGTTGGTAGGATTTCAATAAGACAAGAATTGAAGGAAGAAATGCCAGGTAGAATGGCAGAGGCAACACCAACAACAGAAAATTGAAATGTGCATGTTTTTTAGTAATCCCACCAAAAAGTGATCTTCTCTCATCTGCTAAACTCTAAAATAATGGAAATGAAACAGTCCATACTCTCAAAGTTCTCATGGGACATGGAAAGAGCAGCATCAGCAACCCCACAATAGTGTGTCCGTGTTTTCTGCCTTTAGGACATTTTGAGCAACCAGAGGAGAGAAGCTGGAGTTTTAGCTCAGTTAGAGGTTTGCATGTTGAGAGAGTAGGAAAAGGGCCATCCCAGCAGAAGGAGCAGCACATGCAAAGACACACAGACCATTCTTCCTGTTGTTTCTTTTTCTAATTATGTGAGTATGAGAAGAAGGATAATAACATCTAACTCTTCACACTCAACTATTTGTCAGGTACAGGTATTGAAACCTCATTGAATCTTTAGATATCCTTCGGATGAAGGTACTATCTCCATTTAACAGATGAGGAAATTGAGATACAGGGGGTTAAGTAACTTGCCCAAGGTCACAGAGCCAGAAGGGAGGATTTCAATGCAGGGTGTCTGGCTCCAGAGCCCACATCCTCAACTGCAGTGTCACCACAGATAGCCCATGTGGTGAGGTCAAGGAAATGTGGGAGATTTACTCTTACCAATTCTATAGTTGGAACAGCTATATTTTTCAAGCCCTAAAAGTTATCCGGCAGGCAGCCAGTTTCAAACATGCATTGAGCCCTCAGAACATTCTACTTGAGACACTTCCACCTGTGTTAGGCTGGAAATTGTGATGGACTGCTATCATGTTTTCTGCTCCAAACCTCCCTTGTCTTGAGAACTTGTCTCCCCACCCCCTTTCTTTTCAACCATGTGATCCCAGTGGGGGCTGCCATGATCTTACATGAGATGTTTAGCCACCACTGATGGATCTAGAGGTGTGCCTATCTGGTCCTGACTGAACTAAAACTGAGAAGTGGGAGTTGGCCAGTCTAGTGCCCGGAGCCGTGAGATACAAGACTTGGCATCATCGGCCATGTGTTCTTAGCCACGTGATCTACAGCGGTTGAGGGCAAAACCAACAGGCAGAAAGAAACACAGCTGAGAGTTGGAGAGAGCAGGAATTCTGAGGGCATTTGAATGTCCAGATCCTATTTTCCCTAAGGTCTAGCCACGTATCCCCCTGACCTGAATTTAGGTCATATAAGATAAAACTGTAGCCTTCCAAAACACTCACCTCTTTCTTAAACCAGCTGGAATTCTGCCACTTGCAATCAAAAAGGTCCTGAATAACACAAGCATAAAGAATTAATTTCCATAAAAATACTCAGAAACTCTTTATAAACAACCTGCAAGCAAGGGGCTGCTGTATCACTATGTAAAATATCATTGACGTATACATAGTGGAAAAAGTTTGACCAAGGGACACTTTCTTAAAGGTAGAGATTGGCAACAGATAACTTAGTTCATGTTGTCAAGTGATTCAGCTTCACCCACACTTATCGAGACCATCCCTCTTCTCCGATGCCAGAAATTTTAGGGCTAGGGGATCCTATGTGCTTTAAAACATGGCACCTCCCAACAGTTTCCTGAGTACACAAAGAATCTGAAAGAGATGCATTTCTAAGTCAAATGGTACACAAGTTATGACTCCACAGTAAAGCAACTGATTTTTAAATAAATATACCAGAGCCTAGAGCCCAAATGTGTGCTTTTTCATTTAAAGCCATCAACCTAGGACCACACACTTGGTCTCTGAGGCTGCCATGTCTCAAAGCAGCATTGGAACACCATTTGGGGGATGGCCTTCACAGCTTACTACCTATGCTCTAAATATTCTTTTTTTTTTTTTTTACTTATTTATTTATTTTTGGCTGTGTTGGGTCTTTGTTGCTGCACGCAGGCTTTCTCTAGTTGCGGCGAGCAGGGGCCACCCTTTGTTGTGGTGTGCAGGCTTCTCATTGCAGTGGCTTCTCTTGTTGCAGAGCACGGGCTCTAGGGTGCGCAAGCTTCAGTAGTTGTGGCGCACGGCTTAGTTGCTCCACGGCATGTGGGATCTTCCCGGACCAGGGCTCGAACCCTTGTCTCCTACATTGGCAGGCGGATTCTTAACCACTGTGCCACCAGGGAAGTCCCTCTAAATATTCTTAATGGTACCAAATATTTATCATTGGAGGCAGGTCTAGTCCTTTGGAATGAGCCAAAATATTTGGAGCCAAGGTTATTGATTAAGGTGAGTAATCCAGCTTAGAAAACTACTTGGCATCAGAAATAACACTTGAATATAAATATGGAGATAGATTTTTTCATTCATTATTGACAAACTGTTTCTGACAAGTGATTTTGCTCAGTTATATACTGTTATAATTTTATAATATAGTTTAACTGCAAAATAAAATTTTAAAATCTTACTTTTACGGTTTATCTAATCAGATTCATAAATGAGAAGGAAAAATCTCCTCCCCCTAAGCCCAAGATCTGACAAGAGATGTGCCACCAAAAGTGTTTGGATGTATTATGCAAACTTGTTTTAAAAAGAAGATTACTTTGGATTTTACAGAATCCTCCATTCCAACCTCAACAATACTGAATTATCTGGACTATCATCAAGCCCAAGGGGGACATTTATTACCTTGGGGGATGAAAGGGGACAATTCTTCACTCCAAATTCTTCCCTCTAAATGTGATAATTTTCTCTTTGAAAAATACAGCAATTAAGATATATTTTTAAAATTTTTTCCTTTTAAAAAGTTTCCTTCCTCTGTAAGTTACTCTTTTGCCTACCCTATGAGGCCACTGAGTCTACTGAGAACTCCCCTAATGGTCCAGGAGACAAAGATCCTGGAGGATTGTCTTCATACTTCCAAAATCTTCCTTTTTTTATATATTCTCTGTGTTATAGATCACAAGGGTTACAAAGCAATCTCTCACATTTCCCAGAAAATAAATACATCTGATTTGGAAATTCTTACATCAGCAAGATTCTATATTATTTGTACCAGTTATTTCTTAAACAAATAAATAAAACCCCAGAAATCTCTTTAAAACATCATTTCAAACAATACAAATAGAAATGTGACATGCATGGCATGGCTGTCCATTTTACTTGCACTGTTTTACTGTTTCATATTCTGAGCAAACAGAGAGGCTATTTTCCCCCAAGGGTTCAGGAGGGCATACGATTTCATTTCTTCAGAAAATTGTTTCTCAAGATTTCAATCTTCTTTGCTGGAGATGACAAAACATAATATCAGAAACACTTAGGCTTTTTATCTACTATATTTTCAAAGAATAAATAAAAGCTCAGTATACGCTTAATTCAGGTAGATTCAAACTTAGGAATAAATCACATACATATTGCAAAATAGCTTTATAATGTAAGAACATTTTAATTTTAAAATGTTTAAGAGAAGATCAATAGAAAAACTAAGCCCTTTACAAATATTTTGCATTGTCACTCTTATTTTACTCAGGTAGCATTCTATTTTCTAAATCTTGGGGCTAATGAGACAAGAAATAAAAAATTAAATTGGATTTTTAGAAAAAGAGATTCAAATGGGCAGCATTCAGCTAAAGCTTCTTTTTCCTTTTTCTTTTTCTAATAGTGGTGAGCACTATTTTGGTTTTCAACCTCATTACACTTCTATTCATAGAGCATGGTATAAAAACTTTAAGCCTCAAATGTTTTAAATAAAACAAATCATGCATCAATGAAAAGAAGACCATAATGGCTTTTTTTTTGTAGCTTGCCTAGTGCAGTTCGCAACTGGTCTCACAGCATTAGCTAAAGAATTCCCATTAGTATTAATATGCCCTTAAGTTCTAACTGTCCTATCATTTAAGCAATAATTTGAGGATCAATTCAATTTCATGGGAATTTCACCATGCCAGGCCAGCCCTGTGGCTTTGTGCACAGAGGAATTTAGTTGTTGAGACACTGAAGTTTTCACAGTCTTTTGTGGAATAATTGAACACATACACACCCACCACACACATGTCATTAAACTAACATCTTGGATGAAACCAGTTATCAAATAAAGGTAGCTTCTGTGGTATGGATGCCCATCAGCTCCACACCTTTCTTCTGGATCCTAGTTTGTCTTCAGACACCATAGAGAATAGGTCATCCAGGAAAATATCAGGGTTGGTCCCTGAAGAGATTTAAGAGACACTTAAGGAATACTTGAGTCCCTATTCTGTCCGGTTGCTGTCTTGGCTTAAGGCATTGCCTCTAGAAGGTCTCTGATAAGACAACAATTTCTGATCTGGGAGAGTTAACAGAAACTCATTAGCAGGGTTCCCTACATGTAGTAAGAATATATGCTTGCTCATTGAATTGAAATAGCACCCATGAGATCACATCCATGTAATCTGCCCAATCAGTAACGAGCAAGAGCATTGCAGGACAGAGCGAGTCCTGAGTGCTGTGTGGGGGGCAGAGAAGAGAGCAGAAAATAAAACACCCACCTGAAAATACAGAATTCTTATGTAACTGAAAAAGGTTTAGAAAGAGGCTTCATTGTATACTGAACAAACTATATTCTTGACACAAAAATTATTTTTACTGGTTGTGGGAAAGTTCAGAGAAGTCACCACTATAACCTTAGGCAGCATTTTATATCTCATTCACTGGAAGTAGAAGAGGTTGAGGAATAAGAACATTGCACCAAAACTGATAGGTTGTAAGACTTCTGAACTTTGACACTAAGAAACCCACAAAACCCAGCAAGTCTCCTGGCTGATCTTGGAACTTCCTCCTGTTACGTTCTTTATAGATAATCCTGCTCCAACCTTAGTTTAGTTTCCTAGGACAAACCCTGAACTTGATCAGTTATAAGAGTCATGCAACATGCACTAAGAAAATGAAATACAAGCTCTTCTACTATAAGATATATATGTGTTTCAAATGATACTTGCATTCTGCAAAATCAGAAAAAAGGGAAAAAAAAGTAGCAAACCACTCAAAACTTAAGCAACTTTATAATGAAAACACCAACACAGAGAATAATAAACCTAATAAAAATATTTTCAGTTTTTTTAAAAAAGTCGTTAACTTACTAATTTAAAAGACTACTGCAAACACAGGAATTTTTACCTTTTTTTTGTTGTTGTTGTTGTATGCGGGCCTCTCACTGTTGTGGCCTCTCCCGTCGCGGAGCACAGGATCCGGACGCGCAGGCTCAGCGGCCATGGCTCACGGGCCCAGCCGCTCCGCGGCATGTGGGATCTTCCCAGATCAGGGCACGAACTCGTGTCCCCTGCATCGGCAGGCGGATTCTCAACCACTGCGCCACCAGGGAAGCCCTAATTTTTACCTTTTTTAAAAAAAAGATGTATATTTCACCACAATGAAAAGAGAGAGAGAGAGAGAGAGAGAGAGGGAGAGGGAGAGAAGACAGCTTGATGGAAGGGATGAAATGAAAGAGGCTACTGATTTGAGAAGACAAGTTCCAAATACCCAAAGATCAGAGAGAACCACACACTCAGCACTTCTAAGACAAAGCACATGGCCACAGTGTTCACAGGTTGGTCTTCTCTTTAACTTAGTTTGGCTGTAGGTTCTATATTCTGTGTTCTTCTAGCTTGCTGCATTCAGCTGCTGTTGTTTGCTGATGCAAAACATTAATGATCTGAGGAAAATCATGTAAGACCAACATGACTTCTGACTTATACTGGCCTCATTCTCCTAATTACCAGTTGCATAAGAGCTAATTCCTGTTACAGAAACATGCTACAGACTCCCCTGGAAAAGCTGTCATCCAAGTGTTGACATGGTATTTTCTGAGAACATAGAAGACATCTGAGAATCCTATGCATTACTTCTTTAACCATCTAGAGGCAGAAGCCTGAACCAAATAACCTCCAAGCCCCATCTAGCTCTTCCATTTTAGGAATATTCAATTTTGGAGGCGCAAGAGCAATGTAATTTTTTTTATGATACATAAATGACAATAACAGTAGATGAAATAGATGTGGATGACAATAAATGTAGATACTAATTGGTAGGAGATCATTGCCCAATACCTTACGTGGAAGAGGAATTTTTCATAGCGTAATGATTTTGAAATTCCAACGTAACAAGGGAGCTTAGTCAAATGAGAGGACAGTTAATCAAGTCAGCCATCAGGGGTACCCATGCTTTGGGGAAACAAGTGTCCAAGGTCTATCAGGGTTTTAGATCCAGGAAGGATCACTTTGTTTATAGCCCTTTGAAGACACACTTGTGGAAATCAAAATTTCCACTCTTTGAGATTATTCAACTAATGCATGACCAACAGTCTATACTCTAATCTGTTGCTTTTCACCAAAAGGATTTATCCAGGCCTCTTTTCTTTTTTTTTTTTTTTTAAGTCTTAATTTCAGAGTTTTATTGTATTGCACTAAGGGAACAGCAGAACGGTTATACAATGTTCTCTCTCATTCAGTTTTGAAAATCTAAAGTACTTGCAAACTCTTAAGAATATCTTTACCACCAGATTAGAACACTAAGTATAATAACCAATTTCTTAATAAGTGATGTCTTACAAATCAAAACACATTTAAAATAGCTTTAAATGCATTCTTCACAAGTAAGTCAGCATATATTTTTGTATCATGTTCACTTATGCTTAAGAATTAAAGCAAGTATATTACTCTGGTGGAAATACAGGAAATCTCTCATTCATGCAATATACAGGGATAATATTTCAAGTCAAAGGGAAAAAAATCCCACTCATTTTTTTAATGCATCCATATATAATCACCTACATGATAGACAAGGAAACCCATGAAGTTTCCACAGGTCAGATATATATTTTCAATTCATCAGAAGCACCTGATATCTACAGCTAATTTTTAATTAAATGGCATTTCAATAAAACCAAAATGAGCCCTACAACTTCTATAAACAAAAGCTTCCAATGGACTAAGGACAGTCAGTAATTAATGCAGTCATTCAAGGGATTATGGCTGTTCCTTAAGGAGTGCAAGTTCAAACCTGTCAACACCAGAGGTATCATTTCATATTAATTTATATGTCATTCCATTTAAATTCTTTATCCAAGTATAACATATGAAAACAGTCTTTCCACAAGCAAAAAATGTGGAAACATTTAAAAAATAAGGAGACATTTTTTAAAGTAACTGATCGGATTCCATAGGCTACTCTTGGAAACAGGATCTTGCTGGATAGAATCCCTTCATTTGGTGGCTTTTTGCATGCACTTAACTGGACCAGTTCTTCTGAGTGTTGTTCTAAGAGCTCACCAAAACATAGATCATGCCATATAGGTAGTAAAAAACTACTAGAAGATGAAAAGCTAATTTGCACCATCCTTCTTTCTGACAATATGCTAGAATATCTGCATTCATGATGCTTGTAGGGTCATAGAGTCCTGGTCCACTCATCACTGGTCTACTCATATACCTCCAAATATGATATGCCAAGAGGGGCATATTGAGACCCAGAGCAAGCCACTCTGCTGCACAAAGAAACATGACACAGAAGAAAGCATGGATGAGGTACTCTGGAAGGACAAGAGGATTCAGGGTGTTACACTGGTCTATAGGATTCCTGTAATCAGTCTTCAGCTCATCAAATGCTATAATATGCCAAATGGCGGAGAAGATGAGTGCAGCGGTGAGCAGCAGCGCCAGCATGTAGCAGAAGGCCGTGAACTTGAACGCCGTGGCTGGGGCAGGCCTCTTTTCTTTAGGCTCTTCTCGAAGCTAAGCAGCTCACCCTTTTAATCTGCTTATTCATCACAAAATATGAAACACAAAATAAAAGCAGTGCTTGACTTTCCATAACTGCCTTTTGTTTTAACTTGTTGGCCCCCTTTTGCCCTATTTGAATAGTAGTGTATCTCCTTCACATTCCAGTCTTAATGAGGTTATTTACCTTGCATACCCAATGAGATTATACCTTATATAATAAATTCTCTTCTCTGAGATATATCTGAGAGGGCAGCCACTTTAACTATTAAAAGGATTAACCTTTTAACTGAGAATGATCTTAAGGCTGGACACAATTTTCATGCTGAGCTTTCAATTACTTAAAGATGTCACCACTGCATACAGAGGTGTTTACATTTACATATACTAGTAGATCAGCCTTAAAAATAGCCACTCGTTAACTTTGCACAATGGCTGGTAAAGAAAGCTCATTTGTTGCTACGTGTGTATTGCTCCTGCTCATGTGTGTTAATGAAATACATATGAGCTAAAACTGCAAACTGGGAAGTAAAGAATATCATTTTTAATGCATCAGTATTGTTATCAATTGTATATGCTAACAAAATACATGGAGGGACAATCCATATGGACCGTTCAGATTTCCTTTTAGCCAATAATTGTTCTTTTCTTCCTCACCCAACTTTTTACCATAAGTGATAACATTAATTGCCTTAATTCTTTTCATATTGTCATTCCAGGTGGGGAACAATAGAATTGGCCAGAAGTCTATAAACAGAAAGGGCATGAGGAAAAGCAAAGGCTTGGGTAATCCACCATTTGGACACTAAGTTTGGCTTTACCTCATCGATTGGGGGATGGGGATGGAGACGAGGGGGGGAGGCAGTTGGTGGTTGGGGGTTAGGAAAAATAGAAAAAAAAACCGAGTTACTTATTTAGCTTATCTAGATCATTGCATTCAGGTAATAGTAAAAAGAATTTTCATAAATCTATTTTCCTCCAAAATCCACTTGACTTTTGCATTATGGCACATCTCACTCTCAGATCCTCATAAACATTATAACTTAATCTGCTTGATTAAATGTTGTACTGACCTAAAAAGGAAATGTTTATAGTAATGTCCAAGGCACTGGGAGAGCAGCTCTCTTAAGTCAAAACAATTTGGTCTCTATTCTTAGGAAAGGAATAATTGAAAGGAGAATCTCCCTTTGGACATAAACCACCTTGTCCATCTCCCCTGCAAAAGTCCCAGAAAAATCTAGTCTATTTACTAATGTTCTGGGGCTCATGGATTATTTCTGGAGAACTCAAATATTTATTGATAACCTACCAACTGCTGTGTACTGGGAGTACAGCAGGGAACAAAACTTTCAGAAACTTCTGGCAACATGGATTACTTTCTACAGGGGGAAAGGGTGCAATAAACAAAGATGCAAAATATACGCACGTTAGATGGTGATAGTATTGCTATTGAATATTAGGGATAATAGAGAAGTTTTAGATAATTTTGACAGAGGAAAAAGGCAGGAAAGGGAATGGAGGGATATTTTAAGGAAGGTGTTGTCAGGTTAGGTCAGGCAAGTTGATATTTGAGTAAAGACGTGGGGATGGGGGATCCAGCTAAGCAAAAATGTTTAAGGCAGAGGGACAATTAAGAGAAAAGGCTCTGAGGCAGGAGTATGGCTGGTATGTTAGAGGAAGGCCAAGGAGGCCAGTGAGGGCAAAGAGAGATAATAAGAACAGGAACATCAAGCGGGGGTGAGGGTGGATAGTGTAGGACTTTATAAGCCATTGCAATGTCTTGGGCTTTTACTCTAAATAATATGGAGAACTGTGAATCTAAACTATGGACTTAAATGTCTGTCAACAGATGAATGGAAAAAGAAGATGTGATATATACACAATGGAATATTATCCAAGCATAAAAAGGAAGAAATCCTGCCCTTTACAACAACATGAATGGACTCTGAGGGCATTGTGCTAAGTGAAATAAGCCAGAGAAAGACAAATACTGTATGATATCACTTGTATGTGGAGTCTTAAAAAGATGAACTCAGAGGAATAGAGAGTAGAGTGGTTGTTACCAGAGATTGGGGGGTGGTGGGAGAAATGGGGAGATATTGGTCAAAGGTTACAAACTTCCAGTTATAAGATTAACAATTTGAGGGATCTAATACACAGCATGGTGGTTGTAGCTAATAATACTGTATCATATACTAGAACATTGCTAAGAGAGTAGATCTTAACTTTCTCACCACAAAGAGAAATGGTAACCATGTGATAGGATGGAGGGGTAGCCAATACTATGGTGGTAACCATTTTACAATTTATAATTATATAAAATCAACACGTTGTGCATCTTAAACTTACACAATGCTATGTGTCAATTATATCTCAATTAACCTGGAAAAACCCCCAACAACAACAAGAAGAACAACAAAAGATGAGAAACTATGGGAAGGTTTTTGAGCAGAGGAGTCATCAGACCCTATGAACAGGCTTACTTTGGCTGATGCTGGGAATGGACTGTGAAGCAAGTGGATGAGTGCCTGTTACAATAACCCAGAGGAGAGATGAGAGGGCCTGGGGTCTGAAAGAACAGACACAGAGCTCAGGTCTGAACAGCATGTTAGAGACTGCTCACAGAGACAGCCAACATCTAGGTTACAAATGAATTTATTTTATAAATTCTAATTCATAAAATTTATGCACTGTGAAATCAATCCATCAGTGAGAACACAACTTAGTGGCCTCCAGTGTTAAAATTTGTTATAAAATACATTGTGTGTACATTCTTTAAAGTCACTACACATCTGCATTAGAAGTTGAGTCAAATGTTCGAGGAATGACAGAAGGACCTGTGGAATATAGGGGATCTGTGGAGCACAGCATGAAAACTAGAACTCCCTAGGCTGCTAGGAAAGATGCCATATCCTGTGAAAACTGACGGAGGTGGCCTCAGAACACTCTTGGGAGGCATCAGGAGAGGCGGGGGCTGTTGAAGTGACCGGAAGCAATAGGACATCCCAGTTCCTCATCACTTTTCTGGGAGGGCCTGAGTCTCACAGCCCTGAACTACTTCCTTACTTGCCTTCCCAAACATCTGGCGATAATGTTTGACAGCAACATGTGTTAGTAGAAATTTGTGTAGAACGCATGTTCTTTGGGAATAGAGCCATCACAATGCATGAATTACACATAAGAATCAAGAGTCATGAAAATTACATGCAAAAGCCATAAAGGACTAGGAGAAAGGTTGATACCAACCCCAAATTCAATAGAAGAACATGCAAAGTACTGGGGATGCAGGTGCTGGGTGAGCACAGGATTATCACAGAGGAAGGATAGGAGAGGAAGGAAGGGGAGAGGGGCCAGACAAGGCAGCTGACTAGTGTGAGGACCTTTGTGGGGCCAGTGCCTGTAACCAAAGGTTAAGTGGAGAAAGGCAGCTGGTCATCAATGCCTAGACCCCTAGGTAAAGCCCAAAGGCATGGGAGCTGTGGACAGCAGCAGTCCATACCCTTCCCTCCCTGGCTTCAGATGAAGACTTAGATGCACAAAGAAATCCAAAACCAAGGTTTCTTCATTTCATTCAAAAATCTTAAATATCAGAGAAGGTAAGCATCTATATCAGGGGCACAGTGTCCTGCTAGAAACAATTCCAATTCAACAAACACGCATGGAGAATGTACTGTTTGCCAAGAACTGTTCTAAGTGGAGAGTTGAAGGTACATAATAGACAATTAGTCCCTCAGTGAAAGTGCAATCCAGGAGGAAATCTGCATCCTTTGTATAAACCAAACCAGCATTTGACATGTACTCAGAAAAGCATTTCGATAGACAAGAAATATTAGATATTTTTCAGTACTTTCAGTAAAAATCTCATTGGAAAGACAAATTTTTTAATGGCACAGAATCAAAGAATTTAGATGTTGGTTTTAGAAATTCACTTAGTACCAAGAATAGAAAGGTAATTTATGTACTGAGCAACTTATAATCACCTTTTCTGCTGTTGTCACAAATCAAGTCAACTCTGTATGGTAGCACAGAAGAGACACAGCTAACAGTGAAAGTGGAAAGGATGCGCACTGTTCCTTACTAAGTGGAGGAGGAGCCAGCAAGCAGTACCATATTCTTTTTTAGCTTCTAAAATAATAGTAACATCTCCAATACTGTTTCACAAAATCTGGGCAACCCAAGGAGTGAGTGTCTTACCAAAGGGACTCTTCAAGATTTCCTTCAGAATATTACTATGGAACATTTTTACAGGATATTTTAATCACTTTAAAGTATATAAAGTAACGAGAGTATTGCTGGTAAAAAGTCAACTTGAACAAATGGATAAGACTGGAGGTGGTATGATACAGTGAAACATTTATGGATCAACCTAGGTTCAAATACTGCCCTTCCCACTTACCAGCTATGTGACCTTACATGCGTGATTGAATTTCCTGGAACTTCAGTTTCCTTACCTAAAGAACAGAGATAAATAATTTTCTATTTCAAAGAATTTTTCTAAGGATCAAATGACATTGTGTATATGTCTTACAGCAGGTTGGGTATATATTAAGTATTTAGTCAACTATGGTTTCCCCAGTAGGAAACCAGCACGTCAGGGGGGCCTCCAGGTACACTAGCCTACATAAATAGACATTTAAAATAACTACCCATAAAGTAAATATTTCTACAAAGTCCTAAATGTATTCTAAATTTACCTATCTAATTTTCTAAATCATGAAATTCATTCTCATCTCTATCACAAATTGCCACAAATTCACAGTTTGGGAAGCTTGGGTCAGATTTTGCTATGATTGCTATCATATGACAATCCCAGAGCAATCTGCACTAAGATACATTACTGCATACTGTACTGTGATTATTTCTAAATGTTTATCAGACGCAGATTTAGGAAATTATTTAACAATCGTCTCGACAACTTGTGAGATTTCCAAAGAAATATATTAAGGGAAGGTCAAAGATTATGGTGCTATATTGCATAAAACGAAGCAACTGCTTATTAGAAGACAAAAACCTTTGATTCATTCCTCTTAATTAAAGGAATTAATGAGCTATGTATGCCTATGTGCAAAGAAAGGAAGGTGGAGAAAGTATGTAAATGAACAGGGGCTTTCATAAAAATCTACAGGCTGAGAGTATTTTATTTAAGCTGCTGGAAGAAAAAAATTATCTGAGTTTCTCAGATTCCTTCCTAATTTTTAAGTCCATATTTTTCATAAAGCATTCATTTCTATTCTTTATTCCAAAGTAACAGAGGTCTCTATATTTTTATTTTTTCATTTATTCATTCATTCATTTATGGCTGCATTGGGTCTTCGTTGCTGTGCACAGGCTTTTTCTAGTTGCGGCGAGCAGGGGCTACTCTTCTTTGTGGTGTGCGGGCTTCTCATTGCAGTGGCTTCTCTTGCTGCGGAGCACGGGCCCTAGGTGCGCGAGCTTCAGTAGTTGTGGCTCGCAGGCTCTCAAGTGTAGGCTCAGTAGTTGTGGCGCACGGGCTTAGTTGTTCAGCGGCATGTGGGATCTTCCTGGACCAGGGCTTGAACCTGTGTCCCCTGCAATGGCAGGCAGATTCTCAACCACTGCACCACCAGGGGAGTCCCTCTATATTTTTACTGCCCAGATAAACTCATTTTTTTCTCTGCCTTTTGAAGCTGAACTCTTTCCCAAGACTTTGCATATACGAAAATGTTCTGAATTTGGAAATAACTGAACTATTAATTTGAATTTAGAAATCTTTCTGTAACACAGTGATTTGTTGTAGCTCATTATTCTAGATTTTTAATTTTTTACTTTTGCTAAAAAGTAATGCACATTCTTGATATTCAAGGTACAGGGGGAAAAGGTGAAAAAACAAAGTAACACGTATACTACAACCCAACTATAATTAGTTAAAATTTCTTATATTTTTATAACATTTGTTATATTATATTTTTATAAATTCTTCTCTCATATATCTATATATTTGTAGATAGATCTATATTTATATATTTATATATAGATTTATCTCCACATCCTTGTATATGAGACCAGACTATATATACCATGCAACCTCATATCCACTTTTCTCTTAATATTAAATCTTCAGCATTTTCTCACATTATTAAAAATACTTCAAAAATATTTAAATGCATTATTTAAATACTCACCAACTTCTGAGCATTTTGATCATCTATTTTTTTCATTATCATAAATAATTCTGTGATGAACTTCATTTTACAATGCAACAGGTTTAGACCTACAAGGCAAATGTACAAACTCAAACTTAAGGTATATTCTGAAGGAGAAATGGAAGAGGAGATACTAGGGGAAGGAGGGAGACCAGACATTCAAGCGTTCAGCCTGCGTTTGCCTGTGTGTAAGGGAAAAAAAACTCATTACCACTTGACAGCTGCTTCGTGGTTTATAAAAGTTAGGGTTCAAACCTCTTCCCAGTGACCAGATGCCCATGGCTTCAGGTGCTACGGAACAGTCAGTAATTGACTCACAATTCTGATGACAGTTCATGTGAGAGAAGCTACAGGAGGCAAGTGGGACCCCACACAGACCACCTTGCTCAGACACAGTTTGGTTTAAGAATACAACTGTGTACCTATCAATTTATAAAGCATGTAAGCTAAAAGGACTAAAGACTAAAAGGGAACCTAAGGAAGAGAAAGCAGTTAATGCATTACAATGATAGAATGCAGTGAAATAGCTTCTAAAATTTTTATCATTGTGCTTTAGATTTCTTATATTAAAAACCAAGAGAGAAATAGACAAGTATTGGTGAAAAAAACTAATTTTATGACATCATTGCATGAGCAGAAGTTCCTGGGTTATGGGGTGGGAACAAGTAGGGGGTTGGGGGGAGGGTGGTGAGACTTTTAACATTTATAACATCAAAATCCAGTAAGGTACTTTGGGATTCC
Organism: Phocoena sinus; assembly: GCF_008692025.1. Lineage (NCBI taxonomy): Eukaryota > Metazoa > Chordata > Mammalia > Artiodactyla > Phocoenidae > Phocoena > Phocoena sinus. The sequence goes on along the minus strand of NC_045769.1, from coordinate 57,964,235 downwards.
TTACAATACCCCTACCTTATTTTCAAAATGCAATCTCACTAATCTAACACTGTCAAGTTTTAAGCAATTCTCCTGTCTAAAAGTGATCACTGATAAAGCTATCAGCAATCTAAAAACACTCAAGACCCACACACTAAACTATAGTTCCTTTTTTATACTAATTTTGCCACTGCTGTGGCCATTGCTGCTTTGTACCTGGCATATAGCTTCTGGCCATGGGGATAATTTGATGGGTTCTTTAATGCCCAAAGAAAAGGTACTTGAGATTCAATTGTGGTTTTTTTTTTTGTTGTCGTTGTTTTTTGCGGTTCGCGGGCCCCTCACTGCTGCGGCCTCTCCCTTTGCGGAGCACAGGCTCCGGACGCTCAGGCCCAGCGGCCATGGCTCACGGGCCCAGCCGCTCCGCGGCACGTGGGATCCTCCCGGACCGGGCACGAACCCGCGTCCCTGCATCGGCAGAGGGACTCTCAACCACTGCGCCACCATGGAAGCCCGTCAATTGTGTTTTTTTTAACATCATTAATTTAAATATTACAGTAATGTTAACTGGTATCTTTGATAGTTAGCTGTTCTCCTAGAAGAGAGCTACGAGTTCCTGCTCTACTGACTCATGGTCCCGTTTGAAAATTAGATGAGAGCTATGTATTCTCTTCATGGAAAAATGTGCATGCACACATATAAAATTCTGCAGAAAATTTCCAGAGGTCCTTGGACTCCCTGAATCCCTGTTAACCTCTATGCCAGAAAGAGAAGAATTTATAGAGAAATAGTAAACAGGCTGAGAGGTGTAAAGGGAGATAAAGGAAGGATGGAAAGTAGACAAGGAAGTTTCCCATTCTAGTCCAGACTTGGCCTAGACTTTCCGTATTTACTTTTCACAGCAGCTCTGTGTACTACATATCATTTTCTATGGTCAAGGAAACCAAGGTTCAGAGAGGTTACCTAACTTCCCCACGAGGTCATACTGCTGGAAAGTGGCAGAGTCAAAATGCAAGCCGGGTCTCCTGACTTTTTAAGTCCCATGTACATTTCACTTAGGACTTAATAAGTCAACTTACTGCTTTTTCATCTTGGACTTCCTAAGATAGAACTGACCTATTAGAATAACCACCTAGTAGACTATGAACTCCCTGAGAGTAGGGTCCATGTCTCACTCATTTTATATCTCCAGTGCCTGACACACAGAAGGCACTCATCAAAGGAGAAATGAATATATAAACACCCTGGGGCAACAATCCCTTAGACAGTGGGAGAAGCTACATGCAGCTGTGTGTGATCACAAAGATCCTTATCATCACTAAATATTCCTTTAGATGACCACTGGGCACAGACTTCAATACATTTTAAACTACAAATGGTAAAACTCTTGTACAGAACCAGCATTTAAGCCTTTTGAAAAATAACCTATTTATAAAACACAAAGTAGCTTTACAACAAACCTGCCTATTGTTATCATGTCAAAAACATCTTTTGATAGTGAACTATTGCATCTTATGAAAACCAAATTCATGTTGAAAATAAGTGCATAAATTAGGACTGTTTTCAAAAGACACTTAACTTTACAAATGTTATAATAAGAACTTAAATGTATTTTTGTTGTTTTTACAATAATTGCTCTGAAGATGAAAACTGAAGCACCATTTCAATGTAGTAAAGGTAATTGCTGCATTTACTGCTCATGTCATGTTGATGTATGACCATGTATCAAAGGTCATCCTTCCGTACTCATACATTATCAAATCTGAAAGCACAATATTTGATTCTGACCAACCTTTAAACTGCCCACAATGTGTGTGAAAAATTGATGGAGTTCTACCTTGGGTTTAAAAAAAAAAAAAAAATGACCCATGTTTCGGAAGCAGAAGGGTCAAGAAGCCAGTGGCGAGGTTAGATATCAGCACCATGAACCTCTCAGTGTCTTAGCTTATCAGTGAGGTCTAGTACAATGATCACAAGCTAAAATTGCTGTACTAATGAAGACAAAGGTCTAAAAACTTAGCACAGGCCCTCTGATAGAGGGCAGTATCTTGTGGACAATTATGCAGAGATAAGGACATAAATCACCCTTTAAAGACAATAAAACCTATAATGCACAAATTGAATTGTTTACATGTCTATTGGAGACACTGCTAAAAACAGAAGTGTTGCCTGCCATACCTCTTGTTACTCATCTGCAACACAGTAGCCCTGAATTCCACTTCTTCATTAGAAGGCAAGTCATCTGCTCCCCTTCTCCTCTTCCTGCTCCAAACACACAACACTACTGTCCAATTTAGTAGTCCTGTACCATCCTGAGCTAAAAAGAGTGCTGAACATTCATGCTTTCTTCAAACTATTGCTTACAATTGTTTGCTGATAGGAGAAATTGGTTTTATCAGAATCTCCTAAAACCTGAACAGCTGCTGCTCTTGCCTTTGCTGGTTGGGGGAGGGGAGGAGGTGTGGCAGGGTGGGGCATCAGGCAGCAGGGAAGGAAGAATCCCCACTCTTCAGTAAGGATTGCGGCTGTCTTTAAATAAATAAAATGCCATTTAATTCCATCAAGCCCAACTACAGGAGACTGCCTTATTGAAGAGAAGAAAGATCATACAAACATACAAAAAGAATCCAGGTCTTCAAAAACCAAAAGAAAAAAAAAATCATTCTGAAAAGAATACACAACGTCCACCCAAAACATGTTTCAAGCATATCAATATTATTTCAGCCAATTCTCAGGTTAGATTATTTTATAAAATTCACAACATCCTATACTGAAAACTCATGTATTCTTTGGCTGTATGAACACTCATAATTGAGAATACAAATTCACTCCAAAATTTGATTCCTTCTTGTTCCTAGGAAAAGATTTTTTTTAAGCATACCACTATAATTTAATAAAATATGTCAACTCTTGGCAGGTAGGCCAAGCCTTTAGAATTCTTGCTATAGACAATAAGGCACAAATAGCCTTTCTCACTTTCAGAAAAAAATAACATAGCTGACGATAATTCATAAAATATACCACACTAATGTAAGTTTTAATTATACTTGCCATGTACTGCAAACTTTGCCTTTAATGATTTTTTGATGAAAGTACTCAATTTTAAGGTCTGAATTCCTATAGCTTATATATTGAAAGAGGAAATATTCTTAAATTATATATATATGTATATAGAGAGTGCATGTGTGCGTGTGTGTGTGCCTGTGTGTGTGTGTCCAGGCTCCACCAATGTCCAAAAAGCAGCAACTTAATCCAGAAAATTCCTAACTTAATGTCAGTTGCAACATTAAATGGTCAGAAATGAGATAATGAATAAAAATAAACATAAAAACAAGGTATTTTTATTTAAAAAAAAATTTTTGTTTTTTGCGGTACGCGGGCCTCTCACTGTTGTGTCCTCTCCCGTTGCGGAGCACAGGCTCCGGACGCGCAGGGTCAGCGGCCATGGCTCACGGGCCCAGCCGCTCCGCGGCATGTGGGATCCTCCCAGACTGGGTCACGAACCCGTATTCCCTGCATCGGCAGGCGGACTCTCAACCACTGTGCCACCAGGGAAGCCCAAAACAAGGTATTTTTAAAAACCCCATTCCACAGGTAAGTAAAATATGGGATCGGGGTGGGGGGAGTATAGGGATCTTCAAGAATGGGAGTTTGCTAAAGAACACAAATTATACATACAATTTAGAAATCATACCCAAATAACGGACTCACATGAGTCAAGGAAGAGCTCTGACACTGTGGTCCCCCCCAGCACACCAGTTCTTAGGCCTTCTTCAGGTCTGTTCATTCACAGTTACTGAGCATCTGTATCAGGCATTAAGAATTCAAAACAAATGAATCCTCCCCACCCTCAGTGTGCTCACAGTTTCCATTTTCTTATATCTTGAGCCAGTCCTTCTCACTTTCTAGCCCCAATTATTATATTTGTAGGAGTTTCAGAAGGAAGTAGCACACCAACCACTAGTGCTGATCAACTCAGGTCTATCACTTATAGAAACCCACTCTCTAAACGTACATGTAGCAGAGACCATGCCAGGTTTCAGTTTTGTTTTAATTTGTGCTGTTTTGTTTGAAGAGAAAGTGAGAAAATAAAAACTGAGAAAACATGGCCTTTCTTCAGTGTTTACAATCAAGTGAGGGAGGCAAACATCAGGAGACTACAAGTTACACCTGGTATATAAAGTACAATGGGAACAAAAGGCAAGTGACTGCTTAGGAAGGCTGAGGAAATCACTCAGATTACAGACAGAGTTAGTTCTTAAAGAAATGAGAGTTGACAAGAGTAGCGTCATGCAAGATCAGTGCAGGGCATCTCTCAGAGGTATGAAAGACTCACCTGTGGTCAGAGCGTGAGGGAGAATAGTGAGAGACCAGGCCGGAGAAGTGATTTAGATTCTGAAGTCATGCTTACAAGCCACCTAAGGAGTTGGCCATATACAAAGGAGCCTTACAATAATATTTAAAGTCTGTGTTTTAGAAAACTCCAACAGCAATGTGGACAGTGTATTAAAAAAAAAAAGGCAAAAGTGTCAATTGGAATTTTCCTAAATTGTGAGAAACAAGCTTTCTGGCCCTTTCCCTTCTCAATAATTCAAATAATTTGAGATTTGCAAAATTCTTCACACTATAAAATCTGCATTAAGACTGCAGTGGTATTTCCCATTATGTGTGTGTATACATGCACGCATACTACCATTCAACAGATAATTTATTATCTCTTCTATACGCCAGGCACTAGGAATATAGTAAGCAAAACCAGACATGTCCTTGCCTTCAAGGAGTTCATAGTCTGGTGCAAAAGATAATATTATGAAAGAATTTCAAGGGGAGGGTGTGTGTGAGTGGAAAGTCTGACAAGTGTTAGGCTAAGAGAAGATTGCCCTGAAGAAATAACAACTGAGTTATCACAAAAATGAGAAACCCAGGAGCCTGGGTCTATTTCTTTCAGCTACCAAAGAAAAGGAAGTAGAGGGCTCGTAGGTAGTAACAAAAAGGACAGGACTTAAAGATCCTAGGTTCCAGTTCCATTTAAAATATCCATAAACTAAGCGATTTTGGGAAATTAATTTAATCCCTGCTTGACAGGGATTAAATTAATCCCTGTCAGGGAATGTATATGAAAGTACCCAGAGCACAGTGCCTGACCAAGAAGAGCTATTCAAAAAAATGTTCATTTAATTCCTCACTTTCTTTATCCTTCAAAATCAGACTAAGATAGAAATATTTATTTCCACAAAAATAAATGATTTTTCCCACATTTCCTAAATCAAGTGCCAGGGATCTGGTAAAAGGCTTTGGCAGTTGAAGATTTGGCCTATTCTCATATAATCCTGGAATAAGAACTTAAAAAACTAATTTATGAGGGAGATTTTTGAGAACTCTTTTTAATCTTCTCAGAGTGCTTCCAGATTCTATCAGTTGTGTTGCCAAAGAAAAAAGGAAGGCATAAATATCTTTTTAAAAAGAGAAAAATGCATAAAGCAGAAACTCTAGGTTTTAAAAAACATCAAATAATACAGAACTATATAAGTGGATAGTATTTTCTTCTCCTAAAACTACATGAGTAGTATAAATTAAACTACATATAACAGGACCTTTGAAGGAGAAAGAATGGGAAATTAAATGGAATCTAAGTTTCATACAAAGGCAAACTGATAAAGGTAACTGGAGGGATATCTACTATCCAATAAATGCAACAATTTTTTTAAAGGAATTTTTCAATAGTATTAAAGTAGAAAATGTAGATTAGTTTCTAAGGAGGAAAGAAATTAGACAAATAAATAGTTTATGGATTGATACAATTTAATAAGGTTTAATTCTGTACTCATTTTAATTTTTATTATGATTATATTCTCATAAATGTACTTTTCTATATTTATGTTTATCTTTCCAAACTCAGAGCCTGAATCTGTGGACATTAATCAAAGGAGGTCACCAGCAAACTTGCTAACCAGTCTCATTGGCTTCCATCTTTTTTTATGCATAATAAAGTCAACTGACCAAGTGACCATGAACAGAGACTGACTGGGGCTCCTGTTTTTTAGCAGCTGTTCCTCTTCAGCTCTGACCATGTTGTTGTGTGATTATCTCAACTGGTTTTAATCAAGAATAAACTGAAGCTCTATCACTGAATTGTTTAAAAATAAGACACTAGTTTCTTGTATTAAAATTGTTTGCAGTAACAGCAACAACACAAAATGTTTGTTTTATGTCCACATTTTACTGATTAACTTGGTAGAGTTAATATATTTAGGTCTTTAATAACTTTGAAACAAGTCAAATTACAAATTGTAAGATTTAGCAGATCATTGATTCACAACTATCTCTAACTTGGTCTATCTTTACATAAGTACTTTTATTATTTTTAATAGCTCTTTGGGAGTTCATAAACTATATCTAAATCCCTTCTATAATTTTTACAATGAATTGAAGTTATACTAGATGACTTACCACGTTATTTTTCTTTCAATTTTCTAAAGCAGCTCTGTCCTCCATAATTGTTTCAAAATAGCTACCATAATTCCATAAATTATCCTCATTCTTCAACCCTTCCACTAACTGATCTGCACACAAGCCAAGAGGTAGTACTGTAGAGTAATACTGTAAAGTGGTATAGGAAAAAAAAATAAGGAAAAAGTTTTAAGATAGTTAAGTAGTTACTGTCAGCTGGAAATAGAAGTAAACGTTACATATTTTAAATAATCTTAATCTCTAACACCAATATTGATTGTATATAAATGGTGTGTAAAATGTATAAAAATGGTGGTTTAATATAAAGCATCCTATATTAAGAGCTGAGATCTGAGTTCTGACTTGGCTTAGGTGCTAGCTCTCCCTATGACTTTGTATAAGTCATTTAGTATTTCCAACACTCAGCATACAATATTTAATGAAAAAATCATTATATAATTAGAATCTTCCCCCCCACCTCATGAAACGGTAGCTCTTCTGATTCAATTATGTTCACCAAATAGTAGTGATTGTCTAATGCATACAATGAGAAAGACCAATTACAAGAATAAAGGGCAAAGCTTAATAACAATAATTAGCAAAATTTCTAAACTTGGGTTCTAACTGGAACTATTTCGATTGAATTCAACAACTACTTACTGAGTGTCCCCATATCTATGTGAGTGGGAAGATACCCCAGGCAGAGAAAGAGTACTAGGAGACTGGGGGATTAGAGAAAAAAACACTGCATATGCAAACCACAGAAAACGGTATAGCTATATTAAAAGCGTGGGGGAACAAGGGGAGAGGAACAGTGGCAGTTGCTGTGGTGAGAAATGCCAGAGTTAACTAGGAGCAAAATTACACAGGCTTTGTGGGCCATATGGTAAGTTTGGACCCCCTTCCAAGAACAATGAGGAATAATTAAAGGGTTTAAGCAATGGTATGACATGATTTGTTTTCCAATTGTGAAAACTCTTTCAGGCTACAGTGCACAGAATAGATAGCTGTGGGCAAGACTGGAGACGAGAAAACCAGTTAAGTGACAGTTTTGAGACGAAGGAGGCTTGAATTAGAAGGCAGTACAACAGTAATAAGAAGTTAGACTTCTGAAGTCATTTGCCTGCATTCAAACCCCAGATTTTCCACTTACCAAGCTGCTTACTCCCTACACCTGTTTTCTCATCTATAATCCAGAGGAAAAAATCCTCACAGGATTCTTGCCAAAGAACAAATAAAAATAATACTCATACAACAGTTGGCATGTTGACTGGCACATAGTTAGAATGCAAATGTTTACTATCATTAAGTAATGTTAATGGGATGGAGAAATGAGAATATAACTGAAAGATGTTTAGGATACAGAAACTGACAGTTAAGGTACAGGAAAAAGGGTAAAGGAATGAGTGAACAGATTATAGTTTCTGGCTTGAATAGTGGCACTATTTGATGAGATGAGAAACACAGAAAGTTTGAAGTGTTCGTTTTTTAATAAATTGATTGAGAAAGACATTCCAACAGGCAGGTGAATATATCGCTCTAAAGTGAAGGAAACAGATCAAGGGTGAAGATCTGAGAATGAGAGAGACAGATAGTAATTAAATCCATTGGGGTTGACCAGAACCTCTAGAGAGAGAATACATAGAGTGAAGAAATGCTGACAAGGTAAAAAGTATGAAACACCAACATTTAAAGGATGGGCAGGGGAAGAGAAGCCTGCAAAGGACACTGAGAGAAAGGGGCCAGAGGAATAAGAACAATAGTGTGAGAAGTCAAAAGCCAAAAGAAAAAAAGTGTTTCAAACTAAAGGAAGTACTCAACAGCGTCAATACTGCCAAGCAGTGGAATAAGTTAAGGACTGAGAGTTTTCACTGGATTTAGCAACAAAGTTATTCATTCACATAATAAATGTGTCAAACATTGTGCTAGGCCCTGGAGAAACAGAGGTAAATAAGACAAGAGCCTTGCACACACAGACTCTAAGTCTTGAAGAGATACAGTAAACTAGTAAACAGATAAAATACTGACACATTATGATAATAAAGTAACATGGCAGAGTAAAAGGCAGAGGCCAGCTTTAGATGTGGAGCTTAGGAGGGCATCTCTCTGAAGAAAGAACATTTAAGCTGAGACCTAAGATGGGAAAGGGGTTAGCTTGGTCAGAGAACTGAAAGAGGCCCTGAGACTGCAGTATAATGGTAGAAGAGCCAAGGAGAGAGAAGCCAGGTCATGACTGTAGATTATGCTGAGGGTATAGTGAGAAAAAGTTAGATGATGACCTGTTGAGCATTAGTAAGTAGGGAAGTTAAGATCACTCTAACTAACGGCACTTATTAGTTTGCTTTTCCTCATTTATACTAGTCTTAATAATCAGAAATAGGACATTTTACCACTCTTTCAACGATTAGCTGTTTATTAGAATGTCAGGATAAACTTTTCTATTTTAAAGGGTACTATATGATTACAGTATGTTACCTGTTGCATTAATTTACCTTTTAACCTTCTTCCATAGATACTTCTCATAATATCTGCTTAATTCTATCATTAAATTATATTTCTCTGAGGTACTCCTCATTTTCTAGTAATGTACATCAGAATTTGAATGTTTTATAACAAGTAGACTCAGCAAGGTGTTACTAAAGTGTTATGGGCCAATAACACACAAAAAATCTGATGGGCTTCATCAAAAAAAAAAAAAAAGAGAGAGACTGTCTATATTCTGTAGTATTATATTCCACAGTTTCAGGTTCCTATTTCCTTAACCTATGCATTTATATACATGTATATGATAAAGAAAAGCTGATGCAGAAAACTTAGGCTTGATTTTGAACAGCTGAATTATATGTGCATATTGTTTTTTCATTTCCTTATCTGCAAGAGGAAGAATTTATAGCCCTTCCATATTTCACAAGGATATCAATAGTATAAAATGCTACCATTTACTTAATATCTATTAATTATCAGGCAGTGAGCTAGGCACACTACATAAATTATTTTTAATTGTCCCCATACCTGAAAAAGTAGGTATTATTCTTCCAATTTTACAGATGAAAAAAACAGTCTCAGAGAGATCAGCTGACTTGCCCAAGACTGAAGAGCTGGAATTTAAGCCCAGTCCTGTAATCTTGAAAACTCTGGTCACTATACCATGATGCCTCAGACTATTAACAGATTTAGGTTCCTTAAAAATACCTATCAGATATAAGATATTAAATCATAAAGATGAATTTTTAAATGATAACAAATGGTATTTTATTAAATTTTTAATAAACTGTGTACAACTTAGAAATACTTGCCATATACACCATTCCTATATATTCCTCCCTTTGGCATAACTTGATTTCAATTTTTTTTAATAATAGAGAAGAGAGATAAAAGCAAGAGAGAAAAAATAACAACACTGTACTTAAAGTACAAGTATTACTATTCTGGGTCAAAAAATCTCCCAGTTAATCCTTAATACACATATTAAATCCAATGAACTACTATAATTAAATCCAATGAACTACTATAATTAACTGCCTATTCTCACAAAACTATGTCTCTCAAAATTAAAAACTACAAATGGCCTAAGGATTTCATGAATCAGAAAAATCTAACCTCTGATTAGAACCTCTAAATGTCACTATTTCTCTGAATTTGAACGGCAACAAGTCTGAATAAAAAGATCATAATTTGCTCTTAACAGAATCTATTGATTTATTGAATTGTGAGCTTTTCCTCCTAAGACTTTTCAGGTAGCCATGTCAGCCACGAAGATACTGTCTGAAGAAGTCTAGGTATTTAACAAAAAGAAACTGCTGCCACATCATCTTTATTTTCCTTAACAAAATACACGAGAGCACAAAATTCACTTATAATATCATCATTATTTTACAAATATAAATAATGCTCAAAATTCAAGTACAGTTAAGTGCAGAGATAGTTCCTATATGTTAATATGTAAACATAAGCTAATTATAAATATCAGGTACCTCTGGCCCAGGTGCAAAAAAAGAGACATCAAAAGTAACACTGCACTTGACTGTTCGACTGCATTCTTACTGAGAATTCATACCAATGCCTATATTGTCACTGTAATAACTTTCATAGCTCTTAATATAAATGCCTAAATAGACATTTTACCCCCTGGAAAATATCTCAAGAGTTAAAATTCTATCCATTTTAATGATGTATTATTAAAAATCTTAATTGAGTTTCATTCCTTAAAACAAACGCTATTAGAACTTATTACTAACCAAAGTTCTTCCTATGTCAAAATGGATAGTATTTACAGGTCACAAATAAAAAACAAAACTGCTATCATATTTGTTTACATTTAGAATGGAAAAAAATACCTAAAACCTGTCTAAACAGTGTGGGTTTTATACATTAAAAAGGATTTTACTTTACTGATATCACTTGCTTTTAATTTTAATAGCCAGTAGACATAACTTAGACATATTGAAATAGCTAGGCAATCTGAAATTCAGATGACATCAAGCATGTCTTTAGAGGGGGAAAATAAAAAGAAAGCACCACCTAAGAAAGCAATAACTGACATCAACAAGACTACAAATATCCAGTTGAAGGCACGTGGAAGCATTTACTATATTGTCGAAGATTCTCCACTTAGTTCAGGATTAGGAATAGCATCAGCTCTGGGAACTGTTGATTTGGCTTTATTCATTGAGGTTTCCTCATTCTCGGTCTCTTCTTGCTTCTCCTCTGGTTTCTCTGTGCCAGATGCTTGTTCAATCACTGGGTCTGTCTGCTCTGTATCCGGTATTTTGTCATCTGTCTGCTCTGTACTGTTATCTAGAGCGTCTTGTTCTTCTAAAGATTCTGAAAAGATAAAGAGTCAAGACTTTAGGTATACCCAAATGTTAAAACTACTAAATAAGATAAGCACATGCAAACATGGACTAAGAAACAGTAGAATGGTCTAACATTAACCTTAAAATCTTAAAAAATATGTACTTAACTCCCTACAGCATACCATATATGAATTGGTATGAATAAAGGAAAAAAAAAATTCTGGGGAAACAAACCCATAAACATACTTTTACCTAAAGACCCATAGTTCATGATATATATGAACTTTCATAATATTTAAGAACTTCAAGATGGATTTGAAAGTTGAATGTCCAAATATATCAAAGTCCCAACAGAATTATGTGCTATAAGACAACATCCCAGCAAAAAAAGCAAATGTATTAACTCCCAGATTATGTTTCCTGAAGGAACTGGTCTCCCTTGCGTCCAGGCAACGCTGTGACCAATGTGTAAATGTGTACCTTTGTGTGTGTGTATGTGGTGTGATTTCCCACACTGATTTACATCTCTATTATCCATGACTGGGGAGGTCTGGATCCACCTTTTCCAAAGGCATGACAAATCTTCCCTCATCCCTCTGCAAGACAAGTCCTCAGGATTTAAACCTCTGGGTCAGAATATGCTACATACCTTGAATGCTAGGGAGAGAAAGGGAAGGGTCTTTTGCCCCTCCCTGTCTCCACAGTGGAGGCCAAGTAAGGTCTATGGTTCCTACCTGAAAACTTACTCCCTTCAAACTCTCTTTTGAGTTTCATTAAATTCAAATCTCTTAATAATAATTTAATAATAACAATAATAGCAACTTTAATTCTTCAAAGTTTATAGAAAGGGATAGGAAAGGGAATGACAGGAGCAGAAAGCTTCGAGCCACCCAATTTCCAAATCAAAGATAAAAACCTAACTTTGAGGTGTTTCTTTGTTGTGTTTGTGTAATAAACAGCAACTAATATTATTGTTAGGAGAAATATGGTTAAACTACATTGGCTAAGCAAATAAGCTGATTTTCACACCATCACAGAAGATCCCTTGCAATAAACTACAAATGTTACTGATTCAAAAAATCTGGAGGATAGGTCAGTCTACACTAGTAAAAAGTTCTAGTTTTGTTCCTTACACAGTACAGGCCAGAATTTTGCTAAATAAAATTAATTAATAGTTTTGCAAAGAAATTATGTGCTATACGCACACATACTGACATGGAGGTCTTACAAATGCATGGTTTTATCATATCAGTTTTAATAAATACAAATTATCTATATATCACACACTCTATGACAAGAGTCGAAAAATATTTTTTAAATTATATTTAAAACAGATATCTTAGACGCGTTTACAGAATTAATTATAATCTCTTTCTCTCTTTTTTTTAATTTTTGCAGTACGCGGGCCTCTCACTGTTGTGGCCTCTCCCGTTGCGGAGCACAGGCTCCGGATGCGCAGGCTCAGCGGCCATGGCTCACAGGCCCAGCCGCTCCGCGGCATGTGGGATCCTCCCGGACCGGGGCACGAACCCGTGTCCCCTGCATCGGCAGGCGGACTCTCAACCACTGCGCCACCAGGGAAGCCCTCTCTCTTTTTATATATAGAACAAAAGGCCAAAATTGCATAGTTAGGGACATCCAAGTTAATGACGTTTTACTGTATGAAAATTTTACATGCTCACAAAAAGTAGTGAGGAATGTTCACATATCACAAAAATGCTAGTTTTATCTTAAAAGGAGCTTAAAATGGCACTGCTGCACCACTTGGAATCTTACAAAAATCCAAAGCAGAAAAGCAGTAGGTCATTTGAGTTGTGTTACCTGAATGTTCCAGCGCTCAAAGAAAAAGCAGAAAGTGAAATGAAACTCTATGGACATGTACAGATCATTTCTGCTATAAGGGCAAGCAAGCTCTTCAGTGGAAAATTTCAGGAGTCACTAACCATTTGTAATTCTACTTTCACATATTTATCCAGAGTAGAATTTTAAGAGTCATGGTTTTCCACAACTCTCTGGCCATAGAGCAATACTTACCTGCCAAGAACTTTACAAGTGGTTATAATTTAGTAAGCCCTCCAATAAAGTCACATGAAATGAAAAAACAAAAAGCTCAAAGTTCAGGACTCATCAATAAACATGCTTAAGTGAACATAGGACCACATAGTTTGTCATATTCTGTTTGACAGACTGCCTCAGTACTAAACTTAAAACAGGAGAGGATGGGCTTCTCTGGTGGCTCTGTGGTTGAGAGTCCGCCTGCCGATGCAGGGGACACGGGTTCGTGCCCTGGTCCGGGAGGATCCCACATGCCGCGGAGCGGCTGGGCCCGTGAGCCATGGCCGCTGAGCCTGCGCGTCCGGAGCCTGTGCTCCGTAGCGGGAGAGGCCACAGCAGTGAGAGGCCTGCGTACCACAAAAAAACAAAACAAAACAAAAAACAGGAGAGGTATCAAAGTTCATTGTTTATCATATTAAAGCTCTGTGATGTAACTATTTTCAGAAACAGATACATCCCCAGTCAAATCCGATTTAATTTAAAAATTCTGGGATCTTAAAGAAGTAGTTAATACAAAGAGAAGAACTATAATACTTAACTTTTTAATGTCTATAGAGGTGAATTCTAAGAAATACCATGTGCTGTCATAATTAGAAAATAGCATTATATACAAAACTTGCTCATCAATACTGCACTGTATTTCAAAAAATATAGAGAGGACTAAAAACTGGTGAAATGATGAGTAGGGCTGGAGAACAATCAAAAAGCCTAGTAATGACTAGTTTTCTTCCCCCAGGTTAATTTTTAGAAAAGTAATTTTAATAGCAGTTAACACTACAAAAATTTGGTATGTGTCATAGTATCTATAATGCAGATATCAGCTAGTCTAAATGACATAGATATTCAGTGTCTGGATGCCAATGCCATTTTGTGAGAGGTCATCCCAATAAGCTTGAAGTAAACTAGATGTGCAAGATTAACAGAGAATTAATTACATATCAGTTTAATAACTAAACCACAGAGCTTTATAACAAGTTTATTAAATATATTCCAAGTACTTACTTTATTTCTGTGTGTGGGGGGTATCATTTGCCTAGTCTAATAAAAACAGTGAATTTTTTCTGTGAAGTTTAAAATAGCTTGGTGGTATAAAATACATTATAGTATATGTCAATATTTGGGCATAAAATACCAAAAGAGAAATCAGCTTTTATGTTCACACTAATAAAACAGGCCTACTGGGCTTCCCTGGTGGCGCAGTGGTTTGGAGTCCGCCTGCCGATGCAGGGGACACGGGTTCGTGCCCCGGTCCGGGAAGATCCCACATGCCGCTGAGCGGCTGGGCCCGTGAGCCATGGCCGCTGAGCCTGTGTGTCCGGAGCCTGTGCTCCGCAAGTGGAGAGGCCACAACAGTGAGAGGCCCACGTACTGCAAAAAAAAAAAAAAAAAAAAAAAAAAAAAAAAAAAACAGGCCTACTCTCTCCCTGTGCGGCACCAGTTAAGACTAAAATTGATGCAAGTTATATGAATGACCTAATTCAATCTGTAAGAAAATTTTAAAAATCACCTTTGATATCTGTAATGCCAAGAAAACAATAGATCACAATGTGATAAAACAAAAATTACCCAAGGGATTTGCTCCTTACCTGACTCCTACCCCTGCCCAACTCCCACCCCAATATCCTTGAGAGAGAAGCTTTTTCCACAAAATTGTAACAACTGGCTTCCACTTGTTTGGGCAAAGCTTCAGTTCAGCTAAACAGAGCTCAAACTCGTAAAACTGAGTGTAACTGTACAGTGAATACCACTGCCTCACCTGTAAACCACACACATGCAAAAACATCTAAGAAGATCACCTTACCTTTAGGTTTTTATTCTAGCTCTTAAAAGAATAACTTTCCAAGAAAATTAAAGAATGGTCTAGCAAAACAATTTCATATATCTCCAAAAGAAACACATAACTTCCACAGCAAAATACATGATTCTATTTAGATTATGCCTTCCAAAACCCCTCATATTTTAGTGATTTAGATTCTTACTTCTTATTCCTCTTTACAATAACTTAAAATTTTTTTTTTGCCTTGCTAATACATCAGTACCTACTATATGCACAGACTATAAAACTTACCCAAAGGAAATTGGTTAAATTAAGATGGCCAATTTGTCTTTGAACTCACAGATTTTTTTTTTTTTTAAACATCTTTATTGGGGTATAATTGCTTTACAATGGTGTGTTAGTTTCTGATTTACAACAAAGTGAATCAGCTATACATATACATATGTTCCCATATGTCTTCCCTCTTGCGTCTCCCTCCCTCCCTCCCACTCTCCCCATCCCACCCTTCCAGGCTGTCACAAAGCACCGAGCTAATATCCCTGTGCCTTGCGGCTGCTTCCCCCCAGCTATCTACCTTACTACGTTTGTTAGTGTGTATATGTCCATGACTCTCTCTCGCCCTGTCAAAACTCACCCTTCCCCCTCCCCATATCCTTAAGTCCGTTCTCCAGTAGGTCTGCGTCTTTATTCCTATCTTACCCCTAGGTTCTTCATGACATTTTTTTCCCTTAAATTCCATATATATGTGTTAGCATACGGTATTTGTCTTTTTCTTTCTGACTTACTTCACTCTGTATGACAGATTCTAGGTCTATCCATCTCATTACAAATAGCTCAATTTCATTTCTTTTTAAGGCTGAGTAATATTCCATTGTGTATATGTGCCACATCTTCTTTATCCATTCATCCGATGATGGGCGCTTAGGTTGTTTCCATGTCCTGGCTATTGTAAATAGAGCTGCAATGAACATTTTGGTACATGACTCTCTTTGAATTTTGGTTTTCTCAGGGTATATGCCAAGTAGTGGGATTGCTGGGTCATATGGTAATTCTATTTGTAGTTTTTTAAGGAACCTCCATACTGTTCTCCACAGTGGCTGAACCAATTCACATTCCCACCAGCAGTGCAAGAGTGTCCCCTTTTCTCCACACCCTCTCCAGCATTTATTGTTTCTTGATTTTTTGATGATGGCCATTCTGACTGGTGTGAGATGATATCTCATTGTAGTTTTGATTTGCATTTCTCTAATGATTAATGATGTTGAGCATTCTTTCATGTGTTTGTTGGCATTCTGTATATCTTCTTTGGAGAAATGTCTATTTAGGTCTTCTGCCCATTTTTGGATGGGGTTGTTTGTATTTTTGTTATTGAGCTGCATGAGCTGCTTGTAAATTTTGGAGATTAATCCTTTGTCAGTTGCTTCATTTGCAAATGTTTTCTCCCATTCTGAGAGTTGTCTTTTGGTCTTGGTTATGGTTTCCTTTGCTGTGCAAAAGCTTTGAAGTTTCATTAGGTCCCATTTGTTTATTTTTGTTTTTATTTCCATTACTCTAGGAGGTGGGTCAGAAAGGATCTTGCTGTGATTTATGTCATAGAGTTGAACTCACAGATTTTAAACAAACAGTTTTTGCAAGATTTTTCTGCCTTAAGAAAAATGGCCAACTTATATTTGAGGATCAAAGACATGAATTTCATCCCAAAACTAAACTCAATGGTTCAACGAACAAAATTCAAATAAATGATAACCACCTATGAAAAAACAGCTTATCTTTAACACACAGAATGTTGTGTAATTATTTACCATTGGTGAACAAATCCATTAGATGAGACTTTAGAATGTCATTATTAAGTAATAATGTAAAACTATTAGGTGAAGGTGTTTTAGAAAAAGGAATCAAAAGGCTAAAAGATCTATATGTCTAAAACAAACATGCAAAACCATACTACAGGCAAGTTTACATCTTGAGTAAGCTATACATAGCTAAATATAAATAAAGGTATAAGTTTTTTTGATCTGATAAATACACAGAATTCAATAAAATTTATATTATCAAATAGTTCAATTTCCTAGAGCATCATAATAAGCAATACTAAAAATAGAATTTTCCCTAGTTCAACATAACCTAATGGTAACAGTATATTGCTTAAAAGAAAGGAAGAGTAGAAATCAGATTATCAAGATAAATTTCACCTTATATAAATTTTAATCACTATTTTTGATAGTACTGATTAGATGCCATGAGTTTTATTATTAGCAAGTTATTTCCAGTTGAATAAAAGCTATATTCTACTAAAATAATTACATAAGGTCTAGCCAAATATAACTGAACAATGAAAACGATATTAACATTTTTCAAACATGCTAACTCCAAATCACTTTACTAAAATACTAACAGTGTAGAAACCTTGTACTCTAATTATTACCATATCTAACAAAAAGAATGCTATGTATCAGTTATTTTGGAAAATACACTTTTAAAAAAACCAAAACTAATAAACCCACTTTAACATGGCTTAGCAGAGACTCAAATATTACTGTACTATTCATTTCACAGTAAAAGAAACTGAGGAACCAAAAACCAGTTCATTAGTTTGGCATACCACATCTAGTATGCTTTTAGATAAAATGACAATCCTAGTATCTTGCTTTCTCTAATAGTGTATTACCAAGCATCTGTATACACAGTTCTAGAAAAAATACTAGGAATTCAAATGAGCAATTAATGGGAGGAATTTCTTCTAGGTCTCCTTCTTTGATGAAAACTTTCCAAGGTTTCATATGTTGTTCTAAAGAGTGGTCCAAAAATTTCAAAAGCCTTGTGCCTCATCCTAAGCACAAAATCTTCCAGTAGCAGGATCAAGACAAAACTTAATTTCAAAGTCTTGCACCATAAATTGAAAAAAAAAAAAAAGGTTTCTTCTATTAACTCTAGATTTATATAAATGGTTGTGGAATATTTTTTGAAAAAAAATTCAGATGGAAGAAAGTTACCTTTTGGTTCCATCTGTAAATTCAGTAATGCAATTTCAAGGAGCTATTTCAATACTTTAAAAATATATAAATATTAAAACAGGAAAGTTTTTCTTTCAGACCTCAAGTTTCTACGTCAAAAGTGTAGAAATCAGCAATCTAAGCCCTTAATCACATTGGCTGTCAGCAGAGAGAGTAGCTGATTGAGATGATATGCTCCTTACTTCATAGTTCAATTTAATCATAAAGGTACGCTACCAGCGTTCAAATGAATGCAGCTTCATCCGTTCATCAGAAATACTTCCTGTCATTTACTAATAGAATCCAGCTTGGAATTGATAACTGTATAGCAACAGTGTTGAGACAGGAGTCTTTGAAAAAATTTTCAGTCTTCTGGAAAGCCAAAGAAGTAAAAAGGTGCTCATAATAGCCATTTTGATGAATCCAAACAGAAGAATGAAGAAGTTACTACTCTACAGACTACCTTAACCAAATGGAATCTCTTCAGTTTCTAGCACTGTGGAACTATCAGACCCTGCCTCAATGTCTTCACCTATTAACGTTACCTTATTAGGGTTGACTCTGAGACAGTTAGACTTCATTCCGGAGATTTCTGACAGAAAATTAGACATCTGGGGTATTGCTCCTCCTAGATTAGATGAGAAGGAAAGGTATAGCTGGGTGTTGTTTTGCTAACTGTGCATCTTGACCTTAGCAGAAGATATAAAGTACGGTACTCATTATCAAGATATCTATTTTGTTGGCTGTTTTTTCTTTTCTTTTGTCCCAACTATTGGCTTTCAAATATTCACTTTAGCTTTCATAAGCAAGGTTACTCATGGAAAGTACTCCAATTTTTCCTCTAGGCATCTTCAGTATGGAATTCTTTAATTTTCAGTTCCAAGAGGCTTGCAATGGCAAAGCAGATGATTTGCATGTGACAGCATGCAGCTCAGAGCATGACTTAAGCAAAAGAAAAAGTCTGATATTGTGTTTGGAGTCGATGTTGCAGACTTGGAGAAGACGAATGCACTGATTCAGTGTTGGAAGTACACAGGCCTCTTGTCATGGCTATCTGTATTCAAATTCATTTTGATATTTGTTAGTAAGCCAAAAGCCAAGCCCAAGTCAACACACATATTTTAGGTCCAATTCTTCGAAGTTAAAAAAAAAAAAAAAGATACTCAAAGTTTCATACTAAACTTTAGATATGTGAAAATTCACTGCCTCATATATTATTCTCAGTTCAAGCACTTTTTCTACTACTCAGTGATTTTATAAAGAAATCAAATATATGTAACTGATAATTTCAAGAAGTTAAAAAGATGCATACTGACTACTACTTAAACTATGTGAACTAAACTTCCCATATGGATTTCTTTTTTCTGTACCAGGTAAAGCACCAAAATATCAGGGCCTTTGACATAATTTTAGCAATCTTCATAATTCAGAGCTGCTTAACAAGCAGCTCCTCACTCAATATTAATAACAAGAAATAGCTGGCCATTAATAGTCAGATTTTCCATCTCATCTTTTCCATTTTTTCATGAAACTTCCTCAAGAATTCCTAAAACAGAATTAAAAGATAAGTTCTAAAACTCAATGAATCCTGATAACTTCAGTTTCTCTAAAATAAGGTTGTTTTGGGCTTCCCTGGTGGCGCAGTGTTGAGAGTCTGCCTGCCGATGCAGGGGACACGGGTTCGTGCCCTGGTCTGGGAAGATCCCACATGCCACGGAGCGGCTGCACCCGTGAGCCATGGCCGCTGAGCCTGCGTGTCCGGAGCCTGTGCTCCGCAACGGGAGAGGCCACAACAGAGAGAGGCCCGCGTACCGCAAAAAAAAAAAAAAAAAAAAAAGGTAAAATAAGGTTGTTTTACAACAAAGGCATTCATCATCAGTGTTAAATCTTGTGGACCTCAATAAATTGTTTGTTTCAAAGGAACACCAGTCCTGTCAACATAGTCTTCCAAAGAATGTAAGGCTGACTTTCCAACTCCAAAGTTTCTGGCTTTCGAGTAACTTCTATTCATTGAAATAGTAGGCACAAACCTATTTTTATCAATGTTAATTACAAAGCTTATAAGAAATTTACCCTTATGAGTAGTAGTTTCATAATTCTCATAATCTGCTTCATTTAAGTAAATTGAAAAATAATTCCATGAAAACATTACTAGTTAAATGTCCCAACAGTTATTAAAAGAGGTAACTCCATAGGGCTTCCCTGGTGGCGCAGTGGTTGAGAAACCACCTGCTAATGCAGGGGACACGGGTTCGAGCCCTGGTCTGGGAGGATCCCACATGCCGTGCAGCAACTGGGCCCGTGAGCCACAGCTACTGAGCCTGTGCGTCTGGAGACTGTGATCCACAGCAAGAGAGGCTGCGATAGTGAGAGGCCCGCGCACCGCAATGAAGAGTGGCCCCTGCTTGCCACAACTAGAGAAAGCCCTCACACAGAAACGAAGATCCAACACAGCAAAAATAAATTAATTAATAAACTCTTACCCCCAACATCTAAAAAAAAAAAGAGGTAACTCCATAAATAATATTTACCTAGCTATTTCTAGATGCTGCTTAACACAATATAACCTATATTTTAAAACTGAAACACATCAGGGGCTTCCCTGGTGGTGCAGTGGTTGAGAGTCCGCCTGCCGAGGCAGGGGACACGGGTTCGTGCCCCAGTCTGGGAAGATCCCACATGCCGCGGAGCGGCTGGGCCCGTGAGCCATGGCCGCTGAACCTGCACGTCTGGAGCCTGTGTTCCGTAACGGGAGAGGCCACAACAGTGAGAGGCCCGAATACCGCAAAAAAAAAAAAAAAAAAAAAAAAAAACAGAAATACATCATACCAGTTGCACAGGAGGCCACAGTATCAGAACAACAGCTGATATACGCATGCTGCAAAATCTGATCCATTCTCGTCTAAAACATTATTAAGAGACAAAACTTTTTAATTAACATATTCATACCTTCACTTATCTGGTTCTCTGATGAAATCACACTTCCTGAGGGCAAGGAACCAACTGTGCTTGAGCCTTCTAAAGTCTGCCCCTTCTCAAAACTAAACTCTGGAAGTCTTGGAGCCTGGGGTCTGGTTTTTCTTGCAGGATTCAAGAAAAAACAGTAGGCACAACGAAAAGCTGCAGAGAATTTAAAAAAACAAAACAAAAATCATAAAACCAAAGAAATTTTAAGGACTAATCAAGTAACTCTCAAGATTACTTTTACAAGCAGTCAAAGAAACCTTCAAAAGTTACTTAGCCCTTGTGAAATTACTCGTGGTTTTAATAATATTATGGCAGGTGTTCTAACCAAAGTTTATTTTAAAGCATACTTTCTAATTATTAAAATTATAATATCAATTTAAAGCAGAAAAGATAATAAATTACATAGCAGGTTAACTAATAGCAAAACAATATTAATAATGATCTAAATGTGTTACAGAAATTACATTTCTAGTCACCAGAATCATTAGGTATCTTAAAATCCAGAATTTTGCTCACTTGACCCAAAAAATGTAGTATGTCATACTTGAGAAGCATAATTAATTTAGTTCAATATTTTTAAGTACTAGTAGCTGCACATAAAAATATTCTGAGGAGCTTTAAAAAAAATGCTGATTCCTGGACCCCACCCCAGATCAATTAAAGCAGATTATTTGTAGGTGGGACCTGGGCATCACAATTTTTAAAAGCTCTTCATGTCATTCTGATGCACAGTGAAGTTTAAGAACAACTGGCCTAGGGACTTCCCTGACGGTCCAGTAGTTAAGACTCCATGCTTCCAATGCAGGGGAAGTGGGTTCGATCCCTGGTCAGGGAACTAAGATCTCACATGCCGTACCGCATGGCAAAAAAAAAGAACAACTGTATACTGTATGAAGAAAAAAACCTGAGTTGTCTTTCCTACTTTGCTCTGTGTTCTACAATATGCCTGAACAACATATAAACAGTAATACCTAAAATAAAATGGCATTACATGGGAATTGGCATAGAATGAAATATTTAAAACATTTAAATCTAACTGCCAAATAATTCTTACCAATGTATTCAAATTCTTCTTTCAAAGCCATGCCATTGTGAGAAAAACACTGCTGACATATAAGGGCATACCTACACCAAAAGGAAAAATGAACAGAAAAGTTACAAATGCAGATAAAACCCACGGGAGAGGCTACTTTAGCCATCACAGCTAAAGTACACAGTACATAGCATTTAATATAGCTAAACATGTCATAGTAGATTAGATATTACTTATAAAACAATAAACAATATTCTTTAAACATGCTAACAGTCAAAATTTCAACTAATATAATTTATACATCAAATTAAAAATAAACTAAGAAACACTCAAATGAAAATATTCTTACTAAGTAAGCAGAAACATATTTGATAACAGAACACTTAAATTTTAATGTTTTCTAACATATATTCCTGGGGATGACAGACCCCAAATCTGTGGTCAGATTAAGACTGGAAAAAATGAAACCTCTTAGAGATTCACAGTGAGTATTATTAAAACCTCTGAGATGTCTTGTAGGAAAGAAATTAATTTAATCTTGTTTAGTCCAGTCCAAAGGTTAATTTCTATACATCACGATTCCTGTATCTATCCCAGTTACACTTAAACATCTTCTGCATTTTCTACTTATGTAATCTTTCTGTTCTCTGCATATGTACTTAACAAATACTTGGCCCTATCAAACAACATTCTATCTGTTTTGAATAACATATAATTTTTTACATTAACATTAAATTCTAGTCCCTTTATTAAAACGATAATATTAACCAATAACCTTGTCAAATATCTACTCTAAGAATATCCTAAGAATTACTTAAAAGTCTATACTATGACAATTGCTCTGCTCACATCATACCTATAATCCTAGAGTTATTATAAGGATCAATTAAGATAATACCTGGAAAAGCATTTTGGAACTGTAAGTGCCAAATACATGAAATTATCCTCACTGTTATTAAAATTATCACCATCAAGTCCAGTACTCACATTTGTAAAACTCCATTTCTTACAACCTACCAACTTTTCACTATTTACATGCTCTTCAAGTTCAAAAGAGTCAATGAAATGATTCAATTTCCCTAAAAATCACCTTATAGTATGGTTATAACATAGCAGAGTTACAATATTTTTTCTGTTATATATAATACATTTTTAAATGTTTTATCTAGATACTTTAAGCTACTACTGAAAAATAATTGAATATGTACTCTTTTGCAGGGCTATAAAATACTCCATTATGTTCTAAAACCAGGAAACAAGAACCACAAAGTTGTAGAACATCTAGTGCATGTGCACACACACATACCCTAACCAATAAGCTTTCCTTCATTTTCATTTTTCTACCACCCTAGTAAACATTACCTGTTCTGTGGACCATCACCAACTAAATATTCAACAATTCTATCCAGAGCACCTCGTTCTCGGGGCAGAATAGGTCTTGCTAAAGGTGGACCAGGAGGATGAAGACCTAGTAAATAAATAAATATATATATAACTTATATGTATAAAATACATTTAAACTTGAATTCAGTTGCCAAAAACTACCTATGCTTGTCAGAACTTTTAAATGATTTTAACAGAACAAAAATAATATTGTTATGAACCTCTGTGTTCAAATTTTCATTGAAAATACTGCACTACAAAAAATATATTTATACATGTGCTATATTAGAACCAGGAACATAATCTATTAAGGAATAAAGCTATGTTGAGTTCTGTACAAATTAATTTTTAAAATGCTCAGACTCTTAAAAGTTTATGTAATAATAAACTAGGGGACTTCCACTTTGTACCACAATAGAATAACCAGGGTCAGATTTAATCTTCCCACCTAAAACAACTAAAATACTGTGTAAAATATATGATGCAATGGTTTTAAAGACACTGGATATCAGGCAATGTAAGATAAAGATCCCTGAAAGACAAAAAGCAAATAAGATGAGCCCACTGCCAACTCCCAACAGCCAACTGCCCCCAATCTGTTGCCTGGAGAGAGTTTCCAGGTAGCAACTCAGGCAGGGTAAATCCAGGTGAAGTTCATCAGTCTCCTTGAGTTGAGGAGATAAAGCTGGAACTCTGGGGAGGCCAAGACAGGCTGAGTTCACTGGAAAGAGTACCAGAGAGGAGAGAATGCACAGAGCAAGAACACCAAAGATCTGCCCAGGATACCTATGAGGAAGACTACCTGAGGACAGAGAAATAACTGCCCCAAAATACTAAAGCTACCAGTGCTCACATGGCATCAAAAATATCACATGTTCCCACCAGCCAGGGTGGAAAACTTCATAACTCACAGGTCATCGGGTAAGTAATCAGAGAAGCTTTGTATAGGAATATGAAAACATCCTGTACCCAATAAGGTTAGATCTACAATGTCTGACATCAGATGAAAAATTATTAGACATGCAAATTAGCAGGAAAATACAACCCATATGAGAAAAATCAATCAAAAGTGACCCAGAAATGACAAAGATGACACCATTAATAGACAAATATACTAAAACACTTATTATGACTATATTCCATATGCTTGAGAATCCAGAGGAAAGACTTAATATGTTAAGTAGAGACATGAAAAAAATTTAAAAGATCCAAATTGAATCTCTACAGATGAAATCTATAATATCTTGATTTAAAAATCCACAGATGAAATGAATAGCAGTTTGGACATTACAAGAAAAAATTAGTAAACTTGAAGACAGAGCAACAGAAACCATACAAAATGAAACACAAAGTCTAAAAAGATTTTTAAATGAACAAATCATCAGTGAGCCGTGGAACAACCTCAAGCACCTAGTATACATATAACTGAAGTTCAGAAGAGGAGAGAGAGGGAAAGAAAAATATATTAGAAGAAATAATGCACAAAAATTTTCCAAATTGGATGAAAACTGTAAACAAACACACAGACCCAAGAATATCAACAAGCACAAGAAATACAAATAATATTGTGCCAAGGCACAGCATACTCAAACTGCTTAAAACCAGTGATAGAGGGAAAATCTTAAAAGCAGTCAGCTGTGGCGCAGTGGTTGAGAGTCCACCTGCCGATGCAGGGGACATGGGGTCGTGCCCTGGTCCAGGAAGATCCCACATGCCGCGGAGTGGCTGGGCCCATGAGCCATGGCCGCTGGGCCTGTGCGTCTGGAGCCTGTGCTCTGCAACGGGAGAGGCCACAACAGTGAGAGGCCCGCGTACCGAAAAAAAAAAAAGCAGTCAGAAAAAGATACATTATATACAGAGAATCAGAGATAAGAATGACAGATTTCTCATCAGAATATAAGCAAGCCAGAAGACAGTGAAACAGTATCTTTAAAGTTCTGAAAGAAAAACTATCAAATTAGAACTCTGTATTAATGAAAACATCTTTTAAAAATGAAGGCTTTTTTTGGACATACAAAACTGAAAGAATTCATCACTAGCAGAACTGTACTACAAGAAATGTTAAAAGAAATCCTTCAGGCAGAAGAAAAATGACGTCAGACAGAAAGCTGGATCTACACAAAAGAAAGAGGAGTAGCTGAAATGGTTACCATGTGGGTAAACACATAAAATTTATTATTTAAATCACTTTAAAAAATAATCAGTGGCTTAAAGAAAAAGTAATACATGACTTCCCTTCCTGTCCAAAATTTCCCATGAAAGCTTTTGTAAGCCAAAATGGCATAAAGTGAAGAAGCAATTACCTTAGGATACATCTTGCTAATGGATGCACAAAATAAATTGAGATAAAACACAGAAGATGTTCACAGACAAAGTTCAAAGCTATGGCGGCTTGATGCTGAGATGCTGAGTGTAGTTCCCAGGGAAGTAGCTTGGCGGTGCCACTCTTGCTGCTCAGGTGTGCGCTGCCTCTACAACAGCTCACTGCAAAACAAACGCTAAACGCTATTTTTGCTTTCCACCTTTTTTTGTAAAAGCGAAAACCCTCTTCCGATTTCTTTCAGTTAGTGAAAACTGGTACTAATGTAGGTCTTTCATAAAAGCGAAGTGGTGTAAAGTGAACTTTCAAAATGTGGGGGATATCTGTAATTTCTTCTGGGGTTTATAATACATATATAAGCAAAATGTATGACAACAATAGCACAAAGGCCAGAAGGAGAGAAATATAAGTACACTGTAGTTTGATTCGTAAACTATGTGAGAACTGGTATATTACTTGAGATGAACTATGACAAGTTAAATATAGATACTGCAAACTCTAAAATACCTGCTAAAATAACAAAAAAAAAAAAGCACTATAGCTGATAAGGCAACAAAAAGAATTAAATGGAATCATAAAAGACACTCAACCCACAAGAAGGCAGAAAACAGGAGAAAGGTAGCAGAACAGATGGGACAAATAGAAAAAAAAATAGCACAATAAAAGATTTAAACTCAAACCTAAACATACTAATCATTACATTAAATTTATGTGGCCTGAACATCCTCACTATAAGGCAAATATTGTCAGAATGGATAAAAAAGCAAGACCCAATAGATGCCACTTACAAAAACCCCATTTTAAATATAAGGACACAAACAGGTTAAAAGTAAATGACAGGAAAAATATATAAATACACTAACACTAATCAAAAGAAACCTGGAGCACTTGTATTAATAGCAATCAGAGTAGATTCTGGAGCAAAGAATATAATCAGGGATAAAAAGGGTAATTTCATAATGACAAGGAGTCAATTCATCAAGAAGACATAATAATCCTAAACATATATGTGCATCATAACAGTTTCAAAAACTAACAGAACTACAAAAAGAAACAAAGACACAATTATAGTCAGAGATTTCAACAGCATTCTCTCAATAATTGACAGAACAAACAGACAGAAAATCATTGATGACATAGAATACTATCTACTACCAACTTGACCTAATTGACATTTATAGCCATTCTACCCAACAGGAACAGAATATATATTCCTTTCAAGTGAACATAAAATATACACCAAGACAAATGATAGTATGAGGTATAAAACAAGTCTCAATACATTTAAGAAGATTCAATAATACAAAGTATGTTTTCTGATAACAATAAAATTAAATTAGAAATCAGCAACAAAAAGACATCATGAAAATATCCAAATTTTTGGAGACTAAATAATAGACATATAAAAAATCCAGGCTTTAAAGAAAAATCAAAAAAGAAATTAGAAAGCATTTTTAACTGAATGAAAACAAACAAAAAAACATGTCAAATTTATGACATGCACCTAAAGCAATACTTAGAGGAAAATTTATAACACTAAACACTATACCACTAAACACCTACAAAACAGGATAGGCCTAAAATCCATGAATTCAGCTTCCACCTTAAGAACCACAAAGGAAACAGCAAATGAAACCTGAAGTAAACAGAATAAAGGAAATAATAAAGATCAGAGGGGGAATTAATAAAAGAGGAAATACAAAAATAGAGAAAAGCTAGCTCTTTCAGAAGACCAATTGCATTGATAAACCTCTAGCCAGACTAATCAGGGAAAAAAAAAAAGGAAGATACAAAATACTAACGTTAAGAATGAGACAGACTTCCCTGGTGGCGCAGTGGTTAAGAATCCATCTGACAATGCAGGGGCCACAGGTTCCAGCCCTGAACCAGGAAGATCCCATGTGCCAAGAAGCAACTAAGCTCGTGAGCCCCAACTACTGAGCCTGCGGTCTAGAGCGCGTAAGCCAAAACTACTGAGCCCATGCGCCACAACTACTGAAGCCCAGGCACCTAAAAGCCCATGCTACACAACAAGAAAGCCATTGCAGTGAGGAGCCTGCACACTGCAACGAAGAGCAGCCCCCACTTGCTGCAACTAGAGGAAGCTCGTGCGTAGCAACGAAGACCCAATGCAGCCAAAAATAAATAAATGAATAAATAAATATATTTATAAAAAACAAAATGAGACAAATGACATAAACCAAGATAGTAAAGATATTAAAAGAATAAGAAGGGTATATTATGAATAACTTTATGCCAATAAATTCTATAAGTTAGATGAAATAAATTCCTCGAAAGACTACCAAACTACCACAACTCACTCAACAAGAATTAGATAACTATTTAATTTGTTAAAATTTTGTTAAGAATTTTTGCATCCATGTTCATGAGGGATATTAGTCTGTAGTTTTCCCTTTAAAAAACTGAATTTTTAGTTGAAAAAAAAAAAACCTTCCACAAAGAAAACACCAAGCCCAGGTACTTTAACCTGTAAAATTTTAATTTATTATTAAGAAATAATACCAGACCACAGGACAGACAGAAGCAGCAAGAAGAACTACAATCCTGCAGCCTGTGGAACAAAAACCACATTCACAGAAAGACAAAATGAAAAGGCAGAGGACTATGTACCAGATGAAGGAACAAAATAAAACCCCAGAAAAACAATTAAATAAAGTGGAGATAGGCAACCATCCAGAAAAAGAATTCAGAATAATGATGGCAAAGATGATCCAGGACCTCGGAAAAAGAATGGAGGCAAAGACTCAGAATATGAAAGAAATGTTTAACAAAGACCTAGAATAATTAAAGAACAAACAAACAGAGATGAACAATACAATAACTGAAATGAAAAATACAGTGGAAGGAATCAATAGCAGAAAAACTGAGGCAGAAGAACAGATAAGTGACCTGGAAGAGAGAATGGTGGAATTCACTGCCACAGAACAGAATAAAGAAAAAAAAATGAAAAGAAATGAAGACAGCCTAAGGGACCCCTGGGACAACATTAAACACACCAACACTCGCATTATAGGGGTCCCAGAAAAAGAAGAGAGAGAGAAAGGATGCGAGAAAATATCTGAAGAGATTACAGTTGGAAACGGCACTAAAATGGGAAAGGAACTAGCCACCCATGTCCAGGAAGTGCAGAGAGTCCCATACAGGAAAAACCCAAGGAGAAACATACCAATACACATAGTAATCAAATTGACAAAAACTAAAGACAAAGAAAAATTATTAAAAGCAACAAGGCAAAAACAACAAATAACATACAAGGGAACTCCCATAAGGTTAACAGCTGATTTCTCAGCATAAACTCTACAAGCCAGAAGGCAGTGGCATGATGTATTTAAAGTGAGTAAAGGGAAGAACCTACAACAAAGATTATTCTATCCGGCAAGGATCTCATTCAGATTCAACTGAGAAATCAAAAACTTTACAGACAAGCAAAGGCTAAGAGAGTTCAGCACCACCAAACCAGAGCTAAACAACTGCCAGAGGAACTTGCCTAACTGGGAAACACAAGAGAAGAAAAGGACCTACAAAAAAAACCCAAAACAATTAAGAAAATGGTAATAGGAATATACATATCAATAATTACCTTAAATGTGAATGGATTAAATGCTCCAACCAAAAGACACAGGCTTGCTGAAGGGACACAAAAACAAGACCCGTATATATACTGTCTACAAGAGACCCACTTCAGACCTAGGGACACAAACAGACTGAATGAGAGGGGATGGAAAAAGATATTCAACGCAAATGGAAATCAAAAGAAAGCTGGAGTAGCGATACTCATATCAGATAAAATAGACTTTAAATAAAGAATGTTACAAGAGACAAGGAAGGACACTACGAAAGGGATCAATCCAAGAAGAAGATATAACAATTATAAATATGTATGCACCCAACATAGGAGCACCTCAATACATAAGGCAAATGCTAACAGCTCTAAAAGAGGAAATCGACAGTAACACAATAATAGTGGGGGAATTTAACACCTTATTTACACCAAAGGAAAGATCATCCAGACAGAAAATTAATAAGGAAACACAAGCTTTAAATGACACAATAGACCAGATAGATTTAATTGATATTTATAGGACATTCCATCCAAACACAGCAGATTACACTTTCTCCTCAAATGCACATGGAACATTCTCCAGGATAGATCACATCTTGGGTCACAAATCAAGCCTTGGTAAATTTAAGAAAATTGGAATTATATCAAGCATCTTTTCTGACCACAACGCTATGAGATTAGAAATCAATTAAAGGGGAAAAAACATAAAAAACACAGACACATGGAGGCTACACAATACGTTACTAAATAACCAAGAGATCACTGAAGAAATCAAAGAGAAAATCAAAAAATACCTAGAGACAAGTAACAATGAAAACACGATGATCCAAAACCTATGGCATGCAGCAAAAGCAGTTCTAAGAGGGAAGGTTATAGCAATACAATGCTACCTCAAGAAACAAGAAAAATCTCAAATAAACAACCTAACCTTACAACTAAAGTAACTAGAGTAAGAAGAACAAACAAAACCCACAGTTACTACAAGGAAAGAAATCATAAAGATCAGAGCAGAAATAAATGAAATAGAAACAAAGAAAACAACAGCAAAGATTAATAAAACTAAAAGCTCGTTCTTTGAGAAGATAAACAAAACCGATAAACCATTAGCCAGACTCATCAATCAAAAGAGGGAGAGAACTCAAATCAATAAAAATAGAAATGAAAAAGGAGAAGTGACAACAAACACTGCAGAAATACAAAGCATCCTAAGAGACTATTACAAGCAACTCTGTGCCAATAAAATGGACAACTTGGAAGAAACTGACAAATTCTTAAAAAGGTATAACCTTCCAAGACTGAACCAGGAAGAAACAGAAAATATGAACAGACCAATCACAAGTAATGAAATTGAAACTGTGATATAAAATCTGCCAACAAACAGAAGTCCAGGACCAGATGGCTTCACAGGTGAATTCTATCAAACATTTAGAGAAGAGCTAACACCCATCCTTCTCAAACTCTTCCAAAAATTTGCAGAGGAAGGAACACTCCCAAACTCATTCTATGAGGCCACCATCACCCTGATACCAAAACCAGACAAAGATGTCACAAGGAAAGAAAACTACAGGCCAATATCAACGATGAGCACACATGCAAAAATCCTCAAACAAAATACTAGCAAACAGAATCCAACAGCACATTAAAAGGATCATACACCATGATCAACTGGGGTTTACCCAAAGAATGCAAGGATTCTTCAATATACGCAAATCAATCAATGTGGTACACCATATTAACAAACTGAAGAATAAAAACCATATGATCATCGCAATAGATGCAGAAAGAGCTTTTGACAAAATTCAACATTTATGATAAAAACTCTCCAGAAAGTGGGCACAGAGGGAACTTACCTCAACATAATAAAGGCCGTATACGACAAACCCACAGCAAACATCATTCTCAATGGTGAAAAACTGAAAGCATTTCCTCTAAGATCAGGAACAAGACAAGATGTCCACTCTTGCCACTATCATTCAACATAGTTTTGGAAGTCCTAGCTATGGAAATCGGAGAAGAAAAAGAAATAAAAGGAATACAAACAGGAAAAGAAGTAAAACTGTCACTGTTTGAAGATGACATGATACTATACCTAGAGAATCCTAAAGATGCCACCAGAAAACTACTAGAGCTAATCAATGAATTTGGTAAAGTTGCAGGATACAAAGTTAATGCACAGAAATCTCTTGCATTCCTATATACTAATTATGGAAAATCTGAAAGAGAAATTAAGGAAACACCCCCATTTACCACTGCAACAAAAAGAATAAAGTACCTAGGAATAAACCTTCCTAGGGAGACAAAAGACCTGTATGCAGAAAACTATAAAACACTGATGAAAGAAATTAAAGATGACACCAACAGATGGAGAGATATACTATGTTCTTGGATTGGAAGAATCAATATTGTGAAAATGACTATACTACCCAAAGCCATCTACATATTCAATGCAATCCCTATCAAATTACCAATGGCATTTTTTACAGAACAAGAACAAATCATCTTAAAATTTGTATGGAGACACAAAAGACCCCGAATAGCCAAAGCAGTCATGAGGGAAAAAAACAGAGCTGGAGGAATCAGACTTCCTGACTTCAGACTATACTACAAAGCTACAGTAAACAAGACAATATGGTACTGGCACAAAAACGGAAATATAGATCAATGGAACAGGATAGAAAGCCCAGAGATAAACCCCACACACATATGGTCACCTTATTTTTGATAAAGGAGGCAGGAATATACAATGGAGAAAAGACAGTCTCTTCAATAAGTGGTGCTGGGAAAACTGGACAGCTACATGTAAAAGAATGAAATTAGAACAGTCCTTAACACCATATACAAAAATAAACTCAAAATGGATTAGAGACCTACATATAAGACCAGAGACTATAAAACTCTTACAGGAAAACATAGCAAGAATACTCTATGACATAAATCACAGCAAGATCTTTTTTGATCCACCTCCTAGAGTAATGGAAATAAAAACAAAAATAAACAAATGGGACTTAATGAAACTTAAAAGTTTTTGCAAAGCAAAGGAAACTACAAAACAAGATGAAAAGACAACCTTTAGAATGGGAGAAAATATTTGCAAACGAATCAACAGAAAAGGATTAATCTCCAAAATATATAAACAGCTCATGCAGCTCAATATTACAAAAAACAAACAACCCAATAAAAAAATGGGCAAAAGACCAGATAGACATTTCTCCAAAGATGACATACAGATGGCCAAGTAGCACATGAAAAGTTGCTCAACATCACTAATTATTAGAGAAATGCAAATCAAAACTACAATGAGGTATCACCTCACACCAGTTAGAATGGGCATCATCAGAAAATCTACAAACAACAAATGCTGGAGAGGGTGTGGAGAAAAGGGAACCCTCTTGCACTGTTGGTGGGAATGTAAATCAATACAGCCACTATGGAGAACAGTACAGAGGTTCCTTAAAACACTAAAAATAGAATTACCATATGACCCAGCAATACCACTATTGGGCATATACCCAGAGAAAACCGTAACTCAAAAAGATACATGCACCCCAATGTTCACTGCAGCACTACTTACAATAGCCAGGTCATGGAAGTACCTAAATGCCCACTGACAGACAAATGGATAAAGAAGATGTGGTACATATATAGAATGTAATATCAGCCATAAAAAGGAACGAAATTTGGTCATTTGTAGAGACGTGGATGGACCTAGAGACTGTTATACAGAGTGAAGTAAGTCAGAAAAAGAAAAACAAAATCGTATACTAACGTATATATGTGGAATCTAGCAAAATGGTACAGATGAACTGGTTTGCATGGCAGAAATAGAGACAGAGATGTACAGAACAAATGTATGGACACCAAGGGGGGAAAGCCGGTATGTGGGAGGGGGTGTGATGAATTGGGAGATTGGAATTGACATATACACACTAATATGTATAAAACAGGTAACTAATAGAACCCGCTCTATTAAAAAATAAAATAAAATTCGAAGAAAGAAATAATACCATTTCTACACAAACTTGTCCATAAAATTAAAGATAAGAAAATACCTTCTCATAGGGAGGCCAGCATTACTCTGATACCAAAACCAGAAAAAAAAATTACAAGAAAAAACAAAACTACAGACCAATATCCCTAAGGAAAATTGATGTAAATATTTCTAACAAAATTTTAGCAAATTGAACCCAACAATATATATAAAATAATAAAACATCATGACCAAGTGAAATTTACCTCAGGAAAGCTAGTGGTTTAACATCTAAAAATCAATGTTAAAAAAACCAATCAGGGGGCTTCCCTGGTGGCACAGTGGTTGGGAGTCCGCTTGCCGATGCAGGGGGCACGGGTTCGTGCCCCGGTCCGGGAGGATCCCGCGTGCTGTGGAGTGGCTGGGCCCATGGGCCATGGCCGCTAAGTCTGCGCGTCCGGAACCTGTGCTCTGCGACGGGAGAGGCCACGGCAGTGAGAGGCCCGCGTACCGCAAAAAACAAAACAAACAAACAAACAAAAAACAATCAGGGACTTCCCTGATGGAGCAGTGATTAAGAATCCACCTGCCAATGGAGGGGACATGGATTCGATCCCTGGTCTGGGAAGATCCCACATGCCGCAGAGCAGCTAAGCCCCTGTGCCACAACTACTGAGCCTGCACTCTAGAGCCTGCGTGCCACAACTACTAAAGCCCCCGTGCCTAGAGGCTGTGCTCCGCAGCAAGAGAAACCACCACAATGAGAAGCCCATACACTGCAACGAAGAGTAGCCTTCACTTGCCGCAACTAGAGAAAGTCCACGCACAGCGACAAAGACCCAACGCAGCCAAAAATAAATAAATAAATTTATTTTAAAAAAATCAATCAGTGTATTTCACCATATGAAATAGTGAAAGTTAAAACAGTGATGTTAAAACAAAAAAACAAACTAAAACCCTACATGAGCATCTCAATAGATGCAGAAAAAGCATTTGACAAAATCCATCATCTTTTACTGATAAAAACCTTTGTAACTAGGATTGGAAGGGTACTTCCTCAATCTGACAAAGGGTATCTATTAAGAAAAAAACAGGGCTTCCCTGGTGGCGCAGTGGTTGAGAGTCCGCCTGCCTATGCAGGGGACGCGGGTTCGTGCCCCGGTCCGGGAGGATCCCACGTGCTGCGGAGTGGCTGGGCCCGTGAGCCATGGCTGCTGAGCCTGTGTGTCCGGAGCCTGTGCTCCGCAATGGGAGAGGCCACAACAGTGAGAGGCCCGCGTACCGCCAAAAAAAAAAAAAAACCCTATAGCTTACATCAGGCTGAATGAAGAAAAAGTAAATGCTCTCCTCCTAAGATCAGCAATAAGGCAAGGATGTCTGCTCTCACCACTTCTATTTAACACTGCACTAAAGGTTCTAGCTAGTATAATAAGGCAAGAAAAAGAAATGAAAGGAATCCAGATTTTAAAAGAAGAAGTAAAATTGTCCTTACTTACAATCTGACAGCCTATGTAGAAAATACTATGGAATCTATAAGAAAAAAAAGCTATCAGAACTAACAAGTGAGTTTAGCAATATTACAAATACAAGATCAATATACAAAAATCAACTCTATTTCTATATATGTTAGCAATGAACAATGGAAATAGTTAATAAAATATCATTTAAAATATGATAAAAACATGAAAAAATTAGATGTACGTTTAACCCCAAAAGGTGCAAAACCTATATACTGAACACTGCAAAACACTGTTGAGAGAGACTAGAGAAGATCTAAATAAATAGAGAGATACATTGTGTTCATGTAATAAATTAGCCGGTATCAGAGGAGATGAATGGAGAATGGGGAGTGGAGGAATAACCCAGAATTTAGTTAATGATTACATCATATAAAAACAGTAGCAACAAAAACAAAGACTGCACATTCAAACTTTATGAATTGTTAACTCCACAGTCTCTGAAAACTGAAACAGAACTGTGTGCAGGAGATACTCTGAACTGAGACACTACACAGAAGGCACTGAGAAGAAAGTGAGAGAATAAAATAAATAAGATGTGATGTTTGCCTTTGTAAAACAAGGCCCGATAAGAGTAAGATAGGCAGCAATGGAGGTTATGTGGAGACCTCGTAGAAGACTTTGAAACAAAATGCGGTCTTGTTGGAATAAACCTTGCAATACATGCATAAAAGGTTTTCAAAATGGCTGTGACAAATACTTTAAAGCATTAAAAAATGGCTTTAGGGCAGTAATATGATATTAATATGTTAAAAGATAAGAAAGAGATTTGCTTTGTAAATAATCACAAATCTAAAGGTTGTTACCATCTTTTAAAAGGCAAATGATGTAGAATTACAGCTAGTAAATGAAATTTAGGTTCTAGAATAAGTTTTTAGTATTACAAATCAAGTACATTTTCCAGATTTCATCAGTTATTGGTATAGTCGTACTAACAACATTCAATCATTATCATCAAAACATTAACTTGAATGTAGACATTAAGTGTCATCCCTCATTACCAAATTTTCAACTTGAATAAACATGCCAAATTAGATTTTGAAAGCATTTAAGCCAACTTAACTTTTGCTGGAGTATTTTACCTCTACATGTTTAAAATGAAAATGTCCAGAAAGGAATCTGGATAAACAAAACAACAGATTTCATAAAACTATCTTAACTCCCTTGCATACTAATAATTTTTAAAATAACACATCTTTGTATTCATGCTGTTATGGGTAACAGTAATTAATAAAAACATCAAGAGCAATCATTGTAGGAATACTGGTCATTTTTACACAGCTTGGCAAATTATCAAGTACCTGCTGGTTATTAATTTCCAAACATATGGGAGCCCTGTGGTAATACACATTAAATTGATTCTCTTCCACAAATATGGCATAATGAAAATATGAATTATTAATCTTCTCTGTAAGAAATCACTTAACTCATTCATACTTTTGGCAATGTACAACTTAAATACAAAGTCTTTTACACAGAAACTAATTAAAAACTTCAGTAAAATGTTATATTTACATGATCATGAAATGGTAGGCCATTGCTCCTGCTATAATCCTGTTCTTACATGTGCTAGTATATAATTTTTATTATTTTATATAAATTGCTAAACTTTAATTTCTTTAAAACTAGTTATACAAATGTATATAACTCATGCATTCTCACAAAAAATGTTCTTTCATTAAACAACTAGGAGCTTTACTTTACAAATATGGGTATCTTGGATCAACTAAATAACAACTGAAAGATGAGTAATTTTCAATCACTTTAATTTACTCAACTTCACAAAATATATGGCTGCCTTGAGTGACATCATTATATGTCAAGTTTAAAAGTATTTTTTCAATAACCAATAATTAAAAGTTATGTTTTGTATTCATTTCATTTGTAGCTAGCTTTCTTAATGTATTTATAAATTAATAGTTTTCTAGTTTTCTAAAATCTTATGCTGCTTTTTTTTGAAGAAAAAGCAGGAAAAAATGTCTACTGCATTAGTAACATTTAGATTGCTTATTGATTTTATTACATAAGTGCCCTGAATACCTGATATCAACTACTAACTAGCCTCAAAATCATTATAAATTATATGTAATTAGTCACGAAATATGAAAGTAATCTAAATTAAAATTAAATATTCTAAAATAAGATAAATAATTTACTATCATATTCAATAATCAGACATGGAAATCTACATAAACTAATGTGATCTGCTGATATAGTGGACTTCCATGTCCCAATCACAGTCCAAAAGAAAGCTGCAGGGTAATATAATCTATTACACTCCAAAAATGGGGTCTTCCCCTAGAGATCTACAGCACTGAAAAAAGAGAATCCAAAGAAATGAAATAGTAGTAAAGGGTAATAGTAGTAATTCTATTGAATTATTGTTATTAATTCAATAGAACTTTATGTTGAAGTATCTGTCAGAAGATACTAAGGTTCTATGGCTTAAAAAAAGAAAAATCTACCAAGCCCACATTAACATTAGTAGTATTATACACCACAACACATGAATATTCTTCCTGAAATATGTTAAGTAATTGTCATATTTAAAAATATATATGAAGGGGCTAGCAAAAAGCACGAATATATTCCAAAAATGTTCTCTTCTATCGTCATTTTATATAAATCTGGGACCATTCTAAAGCTGAATATAAAAAGATATGCTATACTGTTGACTACAGAATACTACAAAGTTTTATTGCCATTTAAACAAAGAAGCCATAACAGTTAAATGAGCTCAAGAAATAGGTTTCAGTATCACAAGGTGCCAGCTGTAAAGAGTTATGGCTAATTGAATATGGAACTCCTGCTTAATCAGATAACTGCTCTGCTATTTCCAAATGAAATGCCATTTCCATACTGTCTGAAAATGGTCCGTTTTATTGGTAACCAGAGAAAACAATATAAACTGTAAATAACATTAAGTGCTCTGTTTACCCATTCCAGGCACTGAAGTAGCAGGGGATCCAAAACGTCTTGGTAACACATTTGACGATAGGGCTGGAATAACAGTTCTTTCTGGGGGTCCACCAGGGGCCGAAGTGTCCTTTGGTGGTCCAGGAGATACTGGAACTTTGCGGGGAGAGCCCTGGCTAGAGCCTGCTGGTGCTGGAGAAAGGTTTCTTTGAGCTGCAGGTCGCTGACGAATCTCTGAGAATAAGAATAAAAAGTATGTATTAGGTTCAACATCCAACATACCACCATTAGTCAATATCAAATGACTTACATTTAATAATGTTTTGTGGCACTAGAAGGCATCCGTAGGGTCAAAACTACTTGTAATAAGAAATCTATAAAATGTGACACTGAAAGCTGGCTGCAGAGTACTCCACTTCTGAACCTACAATTCAACTACATGTATATATTTACACAACAAGCCTTGATCTAAGTCTACCTGCTGATATTATTTTTCAAAATAAATTCAAATAAAATAAAATCGTCACCCAGTTATGCATCATATCTTTTTACAATAATCTTTCCCAAGTTATGATAAAGAAAGTTTATCAGAATTAGTGAAAACGCCAGTGAAAACTGTAAAATTGTTTTTTCAAGATAAAAAAATGGTAATGCTAAGAAATGACTAAATAAGTATATTCTGTAATTATCAAGTATTTATGAGGTAATTAAAGTAGTCATAGAAATGCTGAAAAAGTATTCTTTACTATTAGGTACCATTAGCTTCCCATTCTCCTTTATACTATTGCTATCTTTTCGGGTAAACTTTTTTTGCCAATACAGTTTACAAAGGAAAACTTCCACTCTGCATAAACAATATATTATCATAAACAAATCTTATCTTTTTCTTGCAAAAATTACAAGAAGTGGACAAATGTGCCAAATCCAGGCTGCTGCCTCTTTTTGAAACACAATAACGCTGTTGTTTACATACTGTTTATGGCTACTTTAGAAGAGTTGCGTAGTTACAACAGAGACCATATGGCTCTCAAAGCCATTTACTATATTTACTATCCGGTGCTTTACAGAAAGTTTCATGATCCCCTGACTACTCGATAACATAAAATTCAATTCTGTCATTCCCCATACCCACCAATATCTTACTTGAATGTCGATGGTAAGAGCTCAAATAAAGATGCACTTCTACCTTTTTAATTCTACATATCACCTTAAATTATCACAAATCCTGAAACTGTAGGCTAAAATTAAAGAAGTTAAATTTTAATTGGCATGACTGGTAAAAAATGCATACTTCCAGAAGCAAAATAGTTTAGATTTGGACACTATTTGACAGTTAAAGATTTTCATGAAAAGTTCATCGCAATCAAAAGTACAGCTTGAGCATCAGATTTCAGTTTACTATAATCTAGTCTACTAGTTAAGAACCTGGGCCCTGCGGTCAAAAAGGTTTGGTTAGAATCCTGGCTGCAGCTACAAGACCACAGATGGGCTAACTTCACTAAGTCTCTGTCTCTTTATCTGTAAAATTAGGATAATAATATCCTAACTCAGAATTGTTATGAGAATTAAATAAGATAATATCTGTAAGTTGATAGTTCACATTTATTGAATACATATTTCAGATGACAGTGTTTTCATACAGCTAAGTATTTCAAATCACCATTTATCTGTAATTAGTGGGACCAACTAATTTTCCATTGGTTCTTAATTTAATCTCTAACCTAGCCACTGAAATAAATTACAAGCATGTCATCATTATATAAAAGGAACTGCCCTTATATTTGGCTATTTTCCTTACAGTTTATAGAAAACTTCAGATTTTACCTAGACTAAGTGTATCTTTTTTTTTTTTTTTTTTTTTATTTATTTGGTGGCACCAGGTCTTAGTTGCGGCTCACCAGTTCCTTAGTTGTGGCATACGAACTTTTAGTTGCGGCATGCATGTGGGATCTAGTTCCCTAGCCAGAGGATCGAACCCAGGCCCCCTGCATTGGGAGAACGGAGTCTTAACCACTGCGCCACCTGGGAAGTCCCTAAGTGTATCTTAATAACTCCTGCAAATTAGCTGGTCACTTAATTATCTTTTATTCACAAGGAACACCTTAAAAGATGGTTACACATAAGAAAAGCCATTAAATGCTGCAAAAGGTACTGAGATCAATGAAATCATATAAAGATCTGGTCACTGGAATTAATTTAAAAAAACAAGGCATCAAATATTGTAAATCATTTCTTTAGCAGATTTTTAGGTAGGTAAAACATAACTCAAAAATTACATTTTTCTTCCAGATAAATAAATGCTTAACATTTATTAGACTATCTTAAAAGTTACTATTAGGGCTTCCCTGGTGGCGCAGCGGTTGAGAATCCGCCTGCCAATGCAGGGGACACGGGTTCGAGCCTTGGTCCGGGAAGATCCCACATGCCGCGGAGCAACTAGGCCCGTGAGCCACAACTACTGAGCCTGCGCGTCTGGAGCCTGTGCTCCGCAACAAGAGAGGCCGCGACAGTGAGAGGCCCATGCACCGCAATGAAGAGTGGCCCCCGCTCGCCACAACTAGAGAAAGCCCTCGCACAGAAACGAAGACCCAACACAGCCAAAAATAAATAAATAAATAAATAAATAAAATTAAAAAAAAAAAAAGGAAGGCTCATCCATTAAAAAAAAAAAAAAAAGTTACTATTATCCTTTCACTTGTTGAACAAAGACTTGAGACTGCATCCTCTGAGTGTGCATTTACCCAGTGAAAATTAACTAAGGCACTCTTTTTTTTAACATCACTCATATGCTACTGAAAGGTAAGGTCTATAACTAACTATTTAACAAAGAACACCATATTTGCATTCCATAAAAGAGATGTGACTTAATAATTTCTAAATCTAAAATTAGGCAGACGAAAGGGAAAACTGATACAGAAGAGTCAGGAAAGGGAGAAATAGTTTCAATGTTTACAAAGGAAAAGCAGGTAACAAAGAGTTACCATGACAATGGTTGAAAATAGCTAGCAATACAATACCAAATCTATATTTGGTAAAGTGTTATGGAATATTCTGGTAGTCTCAATTTAAAATAATGTAAGATTTATCTACTTTTAGCTACATGGCACTTACAAATGCTTTGTATTATAATTCTCTTAAAAAGTTTCTAGTACTCAACAAAGTAGTCATATCGGTTATATTGAACATTTCCCACATTTAAATGTAAAATACCATCCCCCAAAAAGATTTAGCAAGCATTCTATGTCAGTCTGGTTAAGTATAAGGACTGTCCCATAAAGCCACCTCTTGGCCAGAGGATGTTTTAACATCCTTATCAATGATCAATCAACTATTCAATAAAAATCATACCAAGTATGAGGACATGTCTATAATTTTAAATTCAAAATGAAGCAGACTCAAAATGAGATTAAAAAAAGCATAGATTCTGAAATCAAACTGTCTTGATTTAAATTTTAGCTCCACCCTGTTTATTAGATGTGCATGCAGCCTTTTCCAAGTTGACATCTCTCAGTTCAGCTTCCTCACATAATGAGAATACTTACCTCCATGGTTGTTACGAAGAACAAGGGCCTCATCTGTCTTCTACTTACTTGACCCTTTGCAGAATATGACAATGGATATCATCCCTACTTACACTTCAGCTTTCTAGATGCCAGTTTAGTTCTGCTTTTAACTTTGATCATTTCTTCTTTTTCCTGGGCTTCTCTTTCTCCATCTACACTTAAATGTTAATGTTCTTATACAGGGGCCCCCAACCACAGGGTCGCGGACCAGTATCAGTCCACGGCCTGTTAGGAACCGGGCCGCACAGCAGGAGGTGAGTGGCGGGCGAGCGAGTGAAGCTTCATCTGCCGCTCCCCATCGCTTGCGTTACCGCCTGAACCATATCCCGACCCCCTATCCTACCCCGGTCTGTAGAAAAATTGTCTTCCACGAAACCTGTCCCTGGTGCCAAAAAGGTTGGGGACAGCTGTTCTTATAGGTCCTCTTACTCTATTTTCTCTCCCTGGACAATTTCACTCGATCCCATGGTTTCAATAAATATCACCTATGCTTCCCAATGACTCCTAATCTGTATCTATAACCTCAACTTTTTTCTAAGCTCCATTTGAAATAATTAACTACCTATAAACCATATCACCTGGATTTAACTCTCACTCAACAGATCCAAAAGCAAAGTCATTATCTTCAACACAAAGCTACTACTCTGATTCTTATGTTCCTTATCTTGCTTATAACACTAACATCTAACCAGTTGCTCAAGCTAAAAATCTTTACTCCTCCTTCGACTCCACACTTTCCAAATCTAATAGCCATCAAGTCCTATCAATCTATTCTTAAATCTGAATTATCTCTTAAATCTCTTCCCTTTTCAACTTCTTTGCAATAAGCTATCTAGTGTAGGCCCTTGTCTCTTACCTATATTAGCTGGTATCCTAATTGATACCCATGTGTTCAGCCTTGCTCTCTCCAATCCATTCTCCATGTTACAAAAAAGAAAAAACCAAAACCAAACAAACAAAAGCTGTTCTTTCTAAAATGAAAAGCCTCCAGTGGTTCCCATGTTGCATGTAAGATAAAGTCTCAAACTCTGTAATGCTGCATACAAAATCCTTCATAATTATCCCTCCCTCACATAAACCCTACCCCCCTTTTTCAGGCATACGGCACTATTTGCAGTCCCTCAAGGTACCAAGGTCTCTTCTTGGTACCTTAGAGTAGACCTGAAGAGTCCTTTCCCACCATGTTCTCAAAGCAAATTGTTATTAAAACATATGCATTGTGATTCGTGACGACCTTCACCGTGGTCCTTGGTATGTTAAGATTATTTACATATGCATAACTTTTTAAACCAAGAGCTAATAGACAGGAACTGCATCTTTATAGCCCCAGGATGTGGCAAGGTACTGGCACAGAGTATGAGCTTAATAAAGTCTATGAAACAAATTTATGTTCCTCCTGCACTTTAATAACAAACTTCCAACTGCCTATTACCCAACTTACGTGGTACAGTAGGCAGAATAAAGGCCTCCCAAACACATCCATGTCCTCATCCCCAGAAAATATAAATATCTTACGTTACATGCAAGAATAAGTATGGCTGTACATGGAATAAGACGGTTAATCAACTGAATTTTTGTTGCCTGCTACATTGAGAATTTCAGCCTAATTTCAGGAGACCATACAAAAAAGCTATCTTCAAGCAGAAAATTTTCTAATAACACACACCACTTGCCAGCCTTTAGTTGAGTTTACTTTTTTGTTGCTCTGCTTTTTAAAGAACTATTAAAAAAAAAATAAAAAAAAAATAAAAAAGAACTATTAAGCAAAATGTACTCTTAATTTATCGAAACATTTTTCTTCATCACCTTGTTGACTTATTTCTACTCTAGTATGTCTCCTACCTCTCTCAATTTTAAGCAACCTGCACCTTGCAGTTCACCAAGGTCTCATTTGGTTAATCACTTTTTTACAACATTTAAACAAAATTTATGAATTCTTTTAAAAAGTTTCCTTTTATTTCTTTTGACAACACACTTATTAAGCAACCACTATGAGTAAAGCACTATTGAGTGGAATTCAGAGCTGCAATATAAAGGTGGC
The DNA here is from genome assembly GCF_008692025.1 of Phocoena sinus. NCBI lineage: Eukaryota > Metazoa > Chordata > Mammalia > Artiodactyla > Phocoenidae > Phocoena > Phocoena sinus. The sequence goes on along the minus strand of NC_045769.1, from coordinate 57,920,895 downwards.
AAGCAAAGATAACACAAAATTATAACATACACTAATACAAGGTAAGTGCCACAAAAAAAGGAAACAACAAAGTACCATGAAGGGTTCAGGAAGGGGGATATTAAAATCAGTGATGGGATGAAGAAAGGTTTCATGGTAATGTTGGCATTTAATATGAACACAGAAAAATGGATGGGGATAGAAATGCCTTTGTTACCTGTATTAAGGTATATGTGACAGTTTTAAAATAAGAGTCCACAATTATTTGAGTCACCTCCATTCCAATGGGAGAAGGAGAATGCCTATGTCCCCTCCCTTGAATCTGTAATACTGCTGTTTGACCAAGAGAATATAGGTGTGCCAGCTTTCAAAACTACTTTCTGTCTTCTGGGTGGCTTGCTCTTAGAACCCAGCACCACATTAGAAGCAAGTCCAAGTGGCTCCATTAGAGAGGTCCATGTGGAAAGGAACCAGTGGCCAGCACCAATTTGTCAGTCATGTGAGTAAGCCGTCCTGGTAGTAGATCCTCCATCCCCAATCAGGTAGCTCCAACCCATGTGGGGTAGAGATGAGATGTTTCTACCAAATTCTGCTGAAATTGTAAATTCATGAGCAAAACAAATGAATGCTGTTTTAAGCCACTAAGTTTTGGAGTGGTTTGTAATACAATAGATAACTACAACAGTATAGCTATAACACATAAGAACACCCAAAAAAGTGCATTTGCTATTTTATGTTTTCGCAGATTTTCTTTATCAAATGTACATCCCCCAAAACAGCAAAGTATGAAGTATCATTCCATTTACTATCAAGAGCAAAAAAGATTCATGACTTCTACTTTAATCTTCCATATCTGCCATGGAACACAAGTGAGTAAACTCTAAAAACCTACTTAAATAAGAAGTTGTAATCCATTTGCTAGGACCATTAACTTTTTTTCAATACTTTTTGATTTCAAACTTAGCTGTGGCAGGATATAACTGACTTTCCTTTTGTTAATTTCACTAGTACAAGATGCACTTGTACACTAAATCCCATCCTTTCTTGCCTCCTCATGGATGGTTCTCCATCAATTGTCCCCACTCTCTCCATCATCAATTATTCCATGTCTTCTAGGCCATTCCCAGTAGCACATAAACATGCACATGCTATCATTTCTTTCATACATCCTGCTCACTCATACACACAAAATGCTTCCCCCTCCAGCTACCCATTTTCTCAATTCCCTTTACTCAAAAGAACTGCCTCTTCTCATTGTCTACCACTTCTCTACTCCCTTACTTTCTTAAATCTACTCTAAACAGGCTTTTACTCCATTCCTCTACCAAAACTATTCTTCTCAAGGTCACCAAGTTCTTCAACATTGCTAAAACCTATGGTCAATTTTCGACCCTCAACTTACTTGGCAGCAGTATGTGTCACAGATGACCATGACCCAGAAACTTCAATTAGTGTCCAGGACACCGCACACTCTTGGGATTTCCTATCTCACTGACCACTTCTTCTCACTTTCTTTTTCTGGTTCTTCTTCATTACTCCAAATATCTTAATGTTAGAGTACCCTAGGGTGGCCTTGGTCCTTTTCTCTTCTTTCTCCACATTTACATCCTTGATAATCTCATCCGGTTTCATGGTTTTAGTAGATACCATCCAAATACTGATGACACCCAAATTTATATCTCCAATCCAAATAATTCCTGTTTGCCAGACTCATATTCAACTACGTCCTTAGAATCCCCACTTGGACATCTGTCTAATAGGCATCTCAAACATACATATCCAAAATCAAACCCTGTTCTTCACCACCTCACCTGAAACCCCATCCAAAAAGTGCTCCTCTTGTAATTTCTACCATCTCAATAAATGGAAACTCTATCTTCCCAGTTACTCAGGCCAAAATCCTGAAGGTCACCTCTGAGTCCTTTCTCTCTGACCCAATATCCAATCCATCAGGAAATCTTTTAGGTTCCAACTTTAAAATATATGCAGAATCTTAAACCACCTCTTATGTTACTAAACAAAGGTTCAAGCCACCATCAGTGCTTTCCTAGATAACTGCAAGAACTTCCTAAGTACTTTCCCTGCTTCCACCTTTGCTTCCTTTGCAGCCTCAACACAGTCACCTTCCTTTTAAAACATAATTTAAATCATGTCAATCCTCTGCTCAAAACAAAAAACAAAATTTTTTAAAAATTGAAAACTGAAGTTCTTACAGTGGTCTACATTCTACAAGACCCCACATGATATGATCCTTTGCTACCTCTCTTACTGTCTCTCCTACTATTCTCCCCATTGTTCAATCCAGTCCAGCCATATTGGCCTCCATGCTATTTCTAGAGTAATCTGGGCATACTCTCTACTCAATCTCTGCACTTACTGATCCTTCTGTCTGGAATGTACTTCCCTCAGATATCTGCATGACTCATTCCCTCACCTCTTTCATGACTCTGATCAAAGGTCACCTTATCAATGTGTCCTTCCCTGACAACCCTATTTAACGCTTCAACCCACTCTCACTCAAGACAGTCCCTATACATCATCCTTTCTTCATTTTCCTCCACATTTTCCTCTAACACTATACAGATAAACTGATAGATAAAATTGTCTACCCCCACAACATGCACAAAGGGAGATTTTTTTTTTGTCTCTTTTGTTTTACTACTATAACCCCAGGGCCTAAAACAATGCATGACAGCACATACTCAATAAACATTTACTGGAAAAAACAAAAACAAATGAATAAATCAGAAATTAGTATATAGAAGTCAAATTTATTCCCATACCAATTAAAACCTTAAAAAGGAGGTCCTCCTCAAGGACTGAGGAGTCCAATCCCCACACTGGGCTCCCCAGCCCAGGGGTCCTGCACCAAAATGAGCCCCCAAAATGTCTGACTTTGAAAACCAGCAGGGTTCACATTCTGGAGAGTCAGAGGGCTATAGGAAACTGAGACTGCTCTTAAAGAGTGCAGGCAAAAACTCACTCAACCTGAATTCAAGCAGAAAGGCAGCAGTGTGAAAGGTGCCAGGGTCAGACCTACTTGCCGATCTTAGAAAGCCTCCTGCTGGGACCCCCTTGGGGACTGAGATGTTGGCAGCAGCCACTAATGTGATCTCATATTACCTAGATGACACCAGAACTGGCAGGCATGCTCTGGAATCCTCCCTCGAGCCTATTAGCACCAGGGGCCTGCCTCGCCTACCAGTGTGCTCACATCAGTTGCCTGCCACCAGGCCCCACAGCCCGATGTGCTGGGGGGCCTGTACCACCCACCAATGTATCCCCTGTAATAGCACAAAGCAGGTCCTCTCAGCCAGCTGGGCCCAGGGGCCAGCCCTGCATACCAGCAAACCCACGGCAGTTAGCCCTGCAACAAGAGAAAGGCGCACACAGCCCACACAGGATACGCCCCTGAAGCATCTGGCTCTGGTGCACAGAAGAGAGCATGTGCCTGGGCCCCACAGGACACCACCTACATAAGACCGCTTCTCCAAGATCAGGAAACGTAACGGGCCTACCTAATACAAAGAAATAAACACAGAGAATTAGGCAAAGTGAGAAGACAGAAAAGTATGTTCCAAATGAAAGAACAAGACCAATCTCAGAAACTAAATGAAATGGAGATAAACAATCTATCTGATAAAGAGTTCAAGGTAATGATCATAAAGATGCTCATGAAACTCAGGAGAAGAATGGATGACCACAGTGCAAACTTCAGCAGAGTAAGAAAATACTTTAAAAAATCAGAGCTGAAGAATACAATAACTGAGATGAAAAACACACTAGAGGGAATCAATGGAAGATTAGATGATACAGAAGAATAGACTAGTGATCTGAAAGACAGAGTAGTGGAAATCACCCAAACTGAACAGAAAAAAGAAAAAGAACTCAGAAAAAAGAGAATAGTTTAAGGGACTTCTGGGACAACATCAAGCATACTAACATTCGCATTACATGAATTCCAGAAGAAAGAGAGAGAGAGAAAGGGGCAGAGAAGTTATCTCAAGAAATAATAGCTGAAAACTTCCCCAATGTGAGGAAGGAAACAGACATCCAGGTCCTGGAAGCACAGACAGTCCCAAACAAGAAGAACCCAAAGAGGTCCACATCAAGACACATTATACTTAAAATGTCAAAAGAGAAAGATAAGGAGAGAATCTTAAAAGCAGCAGAGAAAAATGACTAGTTATACATAAGAGAGCCCCCATAAGACTATCAGCTGACTTTTCAGCAGAAACTTTGCAGGCCAAAAGGGAGTGGCACAATATATTTAAAGTACTGGAGAAAAAAAGAAACAACCAAAAATACTCTACCCATCAAGGTTATCATTCAGAATTGAAGTAGAGGTAGAGTTTTATACACAGCAAAAGCTAGAGGAGCTCATCACCACTAAACCGACCTTACGAGAAATGTTAAAGGGACTTCTCTAAGTGGAAAAGAAAAAGCCACAGCTAGAAGTAAGAAAATTCTGAGGAAACAATCTCACCACTACAGACGAACATATAGTGAAAGTAGTGGATCAATCACTTATAAAGCTAGTAGAAATGATGAAAGGCAAAAGTAGTAAAATCATCTATATCTATGTAGTTAAGGGATACACAAAATAAAAGGATGTAAATTCAAAACATAAAACATGATGGGGGGCTAAACATGTAGGGATTTTAGAAAGTGTCTGAACTTAAAACAAGATCATCAGCTTAAAACAGCTATATACACAAGTCATTATATATGAACCTCATAGTACCTAAAACAAAAACACACACACAAAACAAAGGAATCCAAACATAACGTTAAAGATATTCATCAAATCATAAGGGAAGAAAGCAAGAAAAGAAGAAAGAAACAAAGAAGAACTACAAAAACAACCAGAAAACAATAAACAGAATGGAAATGAGTACATACCTATTAATAATTACTTTAAATGTAAATGGACAAAGTGCTCTAATCAAAAGACAATGGATGTCTGAATGGATCAAAAAATCAAGACCAGGACTTCCCTGGTGGTGCAGTGGTTAAGAATCCACCTGTCAATGCAGACACAGGTTCAATCCCTGGTCCGGGAAGGTCCCACATGCCGCGAAGCAACTAAGCCTGTGCACCACAACTACTGAGCCTGCGCTCCAGAGCCTGCGAGCCACAACTACTGGCCCATGCGCCACAACTACTGAAGCCCACACGCCTAGAGCCTGTGCTCTGCGAGAAGCCACTGTAATGAGAAGCCCATGCACCACAACGAAGAGTAGCCCCCACTCAACGCAACCAGAGAAAGCCTGCATGCAGCAACAAAGACCCAATGCAGTCAAAAAATAATTAATTAAAAAAAAGAATACTAGCAACCAAATTGAACAATACATTAGAAGGATCATAAACCATGACCAAGTGGGGTTTAAACCAAGGATGCAAGGATGGTTCAATAACCACAAATCAATTAATCTGACACACCATGTTAACAAGACGAAAGATAAAAATCCTGATTATCTCAATACATGTAGAAAAAGCATTTGACAAAACCCAACATCCATTTATGATAAAAACTCTCAACGAAGTGGGTATAGTGGGAACATACCTCAACATAATAAATTCCATATATGACAAACCCAGAGCTAAGACTCAACAGAGAAAGCTGAAAGCTTTGCCTCTAAGATCAGGAATAAGACAAAAATGCCCACTCTCATCACACTTACTCAACATGTATTGGAAGTCCTAGCCACAACAAGCAGACAAGAAAAAGAAATAAAAAGCATCCAGGCTGCTGCCAGTGAACTTGTCCTCAAGGTGAGACACAGCCACCTCCCGCCTCTGCAGGAGACCATCCAACACTAGCAGGGTGTTATAGACTAGAAAAATCCTGGTTTAAAAATAAAGAGATTAGGAGAGGAAAGACAGCAGAAGCAAGAAGAATTACAATCCTGCAGCCTGTGGAACAAAAACCACATTCACAGAAAGATAGACAAGATGAAAAGGCAGAGGGCTATGTACCAGATAAAGGAACAACATAAAACTCCAGAAAAACAACTAAATGAAGTGGAGATAGGCAACCTTCCAGAAAAAGAATTCAGAATAATGATAGTGAAGATGATCAAGGACCTCAGAAAAAGAATGCAGGCAGACTCAAAAGATGCAAGAAATGTTTAACAAAGACCTAGAAGAATTAAAGAACAAACAAACAGAGATGAACAATACAATAACTGAAATGAAAAATACAGTGGAAGGAATCAATAGCAGAATAACTGAGGCAGAAGAACGGATAAATGACCTGGAAAACAGAATGGTGGAATTCACTGCTGCAGAACAGAATAAAGAAAAAAGAATGAAAAGAAATGAAGACAGGGCTTCCCTGGTGGCGCAGTGGTTGAGAGTCCGCCTGCCAATGCGGGGGACATGAGTTCGTGCCCCGGTCTGGGAGGATCCCGCATGCCGCGGAGCGGCTGGGCCCGTGAGCCATGGCCGCTGAGCCTGCCCGTCTGGAGCCTGTGCTCCGCAATGGGAGAGGCCACAACGGTGAGAGGCCCGCGTACCGCAAAAAAAAAAAAAAAAAAAAAAGAAATGAAGACAGCCTAAGAGACTTCTAAGACAACATTAAATGCAACAACATTCGCATTATAGGGGTCTCAGAAGGAGAAGAGAGAGAGAAAGGACCCAAGAAAATATCTGAAGAGATTATAGTCGAAAACTTCCCTAACATGGGAAAGGAAATAGCCACCCAAGTCCAGGAAGTGCAGAGAGTCCCATACAGGATAAACCCAAGGAAGACACACACCAAGATACATAGTAATCAAATTGGCAAAAATTAAAGACAAAGAAAAATTGTTGAAAGCAACAAGGGAAAAGCGACAAATAACATACAAGGGAACTCCCATAAGGTTAACAGATAATTTCTCAGCGGAAACTCTATAAGCCAGAAGAGAGTGGAATGACATATTTAAAGTGATGAAAGGGAAGAACCTACAACCAGATTACTCTACCCTGCAAGGATCTCATTCAGATTCGATGGAGAAATCAAAAGCTTTACAGACAAGCAAAAGCTAAGAGAATTCAGCACCACCAAACAAGCTCTACAATAAATGCTAAAGGAACTTCTCTAAGTGGGAAACACAAGAGAAGAAAAGGACCTACAAAAACAAACCCAAAACAATTAAGAAAATGGTAATAGGAACATACATATCAATAATTACCTTAAATGTGAATGGATTAAATGCTCCAACCAAAAGACACAGGCTCACTGAATGGATACAAAAACAAGACGCATATACATGTGTCTACAAGAGACCCACTTCAGACCTAGAGACACATACAGACTGAAAGTGAGGGGATGGAAAAAAGATATTCCATGCAAATGGAAATCAAAAGAAAGCTGGAGTAGCGTTACTCATATCAGATAAAACAGACTTTAAATTAAAAATGTTACAAGAGACAAGAAAGGACACTACATAATGATCAAGGGATAAATCCAAGAAGAAGATATAACAATTATAAATATATATGCACCCAACATAGGAGCACCTCAATACATAAGGCAACGGCTAACAGCTCTAAAAGAGGAAATCGACAGTAACACAATAATAGTGGGGGACTTTAACACCTCACTTACATCAATGGACAGATCATCCAAACAGAAAATTACTGAGGAAACACAAGCTTTAAATAACACAATAGACCAGATAGATTTAATTGATATTTATAGGACATTCCATCCAAAAACAGCAGATTACACTTTCTTCTCAAGTACGCATGGAACATTCTCCAGGACAGATCACGTCTTGGGTCACAAACCAAGCCTTGGTAAATTTAAGAAAACTGAAATCATATTAAGCATCTTTTCTGACCACAATGCTATGAGATTAGAAATCAGTTACACGGGAAAAAACGTAAAAAACACAAACATATGGAGGCTAAACAATACGTTACTAAATAACCAAGAGATCACTGAAGAAATCAGAGAGGAAATCAAAAAATACCTAGAGACAAATGACAATGGAAACACAATGATCCAAAACCTATGGGATGCAGCAAAAACAGTTCTAAGAGGGAAGTTTATAGCAATACAATCCTACCTCAAGAAACAACAAATATTTCAAAAAAACAATCTAACCTTACACCTAAAAGAACTAGAGAAAGAAGAACAAACAAAACCCAAACTTAGCAGAAGGAAAGAAATCATAATGATCAATGCAGAAATTAATAAAATAGAAACAAAGAAAACAATAGCAAATATCAATAAAACTAAAAGCTGGTTCTTTGACAAGATAAACAAAATTGATAAACCATTAGCCAGACTCATCATGAAAAAGAGAGGACTCAAATTTAAAAAATTAGAAATGAAAATGAAGTTACAACAGACACCACAGAAGTACAAAGCATCCTAAGAGACTACTACAAGCAACTCAATGCCAATAAAATGGACAACCTGGAAGAAATGGACAAATTCTTAGAAAGGCATAACCTTCCAAGACTGAACCAGGAAGAAACAGAAAATATGAACAGACCAATCACAAGTAATGAAATTGAAACTGTGATATAAAATCTGCCAACAAACAAAAGTCCAGGACCAGATGGCTTCACAGGTGAATTCTATCAAACATTTAGAGAAGAGCTAACACCCATCCTTCTCAAACTCTTCCAAAAATTTGCAGAGGAAGGAACACGCCCAAACTCATTCTAAGAGGCCACCATCATCACCCTGATACTAAAACTAGACAAAGATACTATAAAAGAAGAAAATTACAGACCAATATCACTGATGAACACAGATGCAAAAATCCTAAACAAAATACTAGCAAACAGAATCCAACAACATATTAAAAGGCTCATACACCATGTTCAAGTGGGATTTATCCCAGGGATGCAAGGATTCTTCAATATACGTAAATCAATCAATGTGATACACCATATTAACAAACTGAAGAAGAAAAACCGTATGATCATCTCAATAGATGCAGAAAAAGCTTTTGACAAAATTCAACACCCATTTATGATAAAAACTCTCCAGAAAGTGGGCACAGAGGGAACTTACCTCAACATAATAAGGCCATATATGACAAACCCACAGCAAACACCATTCTTTTTTTTTTTTTCGGTACGTGGGCCTCTCACTCTTGTGGTCTCTCCTGTTGCAGAGCACAGGCTCTGGACGCGCAGGCTCAGCGGCCATGGCTCACGGGCCCAGCTGCTCTGCAGCACGTGGGATCTTCCTGGACCGGGGCACGAACCCGTGTCCCCTGCAACGGCAGGCGGACTCCCAACCACTGCACCACCAGGGAAGCCCCAAACATCATTCTTGATGGTGAAAAACTGAAAGCATTTGCTCTAAGATCAGGAACAAGACAAGAATGTCCACTCTCACCACTATTATTCAACATAGTTTTGGAAGTCCTAGCCATGGAAATCAGAGAAGAAAAATAAATAAAAGGAATACAAATTGGAAAAGAAGAAGTAACACTGTCACTCTTCGCAGATGACATGATACTATACCTAGAGAATCGTAAAGATGCCACCAGAAAACTACTAGAGCTAATCAATGAATTTGGTAAAGTTGCAGGATACAAAATTAATGCACAGAAATCTCTTGCATTTCTACACACTAATGATGAAAAATCTGAAAGGGAAATTAAGGAAACACTCCCGTTTACCACTGCACCAAAAAGAATAAAATACCTAGGAATAAACATACCTAGGGAGACAAAGACCTGTATGCAGAAAACTATGAGACACTGAAGAAAGATATTAAAGATGAAACAAACAGATGGAGAGATATACATGTTCTTGGATGGGAAGAATCAATACTGTGAAAATGACTATACTATCCAATGCAATCTACAGATTCAGTGCAATCCCTCTCAAATTACCAATGGCATTTTTTACAGAACTAGAACAAAAAATCGTAAAATCTGTATGGAGAAACAAAAGACCCCAAATAGCCAAAGCAGTCTTGAGGGAAAAAAAACGGAGCTGGAGGAATCAGGCTTCCGGACTTCAGACTATACTACAAAGCTACAGTAATCAAGATAATATGGTATGGCACAAAAACAGAAATATAGACCAATGGAACAGGATAGAAAGCCCAGAGATAAACCCACACACATACGGTCACCTTATTTTTGATAAAGGAGGCAAGAATATACAATGGAGAAGACAGTCTCTTCAGTAAGTGGTGCTGGGAAAACTGGACAGCTACATGTAAAAGAATGAAATTAGAACAGTCCTTAACACCATATACAAAACTAAACTCAAAGTGGATTAGAGACCTAAATGTAAGACTGGACAGTATAAAACTCTTACAGGAAAACATAGGAAGAACACTCACTCTTTGACATAAATCACAGCAAGATCTTTTCTGATCCACCTCCTAGAGTAATGGAAATAAAAACAAAAATAAACAAATGGGACCTAATGAAACTTAAAAGTTTTTACACAGCAAAGGAAGCTACAAACACAATGAAAAGACAACCCTCAGAATGGGAGAAAATATTTGAAAACAAATCAATGGACAAAGGATTAATCTCCAAAATATATAAACAGCTCATGCAGCTCAATATTAAAAAGACAAACAACCCCATCAAAAAATGGGCAGAAGGGCTTCCCTGGTGGCACAGTGGTTGAGAGTCTGCCTGCCGATGCAGGGGACACAAGTTCGTGCTCTGGTCCAGGAAGATCTCACATGCCGTGGTGCGGCTAGGCCTGTGAGCCATGGTCGCTGAGCCTGCATGTCCAGAGCCTGTGCTCCGCAACAGGAGAGGCCACAAAAGTGAGAGGTCCGCGTACCGCAAAAAAAAAAAAAAAAAAAATGGGCAGAAGACCTAAATAGACATTTCACCAAAGAACACATACAGATGGCCAAGAAGCACATGAAAAGCTGCTCAACATCACTAATTATTAGAGAAATGCAAATCAAAACTACAATGATTTATCACCTCACACTAGTTAGAATGGGCATCATCAGGAAATCTACAAACAACAAATGCTGGAGAGGGTGTGGAGAAAAGGGAACCCTCTTGCACTGTTGGTGGGAATATAAATTGATACAGTCACTATGGAGAACAGGATGGAGATTCCTTAAAAAACTAAAAATAGAATTACCATATGACCCAGCAATCCCGCTACTGGGCGTATACCCAGAGAAAACCATAATTCAAAAAGACACACACACCCCAATGTTCATTGCAGCACTATTTATAATAACCAGGACATGGAAGCAACCTAAATGCCCATCGACAGATGAATGGATAAAGAAGATGTGGTACATATATACAATGGAATATTACTCAGCCATAAAAAGGAACGAAATTGAGTCATTTGTAGAGACGTGGATGGATCTAGAGACTGTCATACAGAGTGAAGTAAGTCAGAAAGAGAAAAACAAATATCGTATATTAACGCATATATGTGGAACCTAGAAAAATGGTACAGATGAATTGGTTTGCAGGGCAGAAATTGAGACACAGATGCATAGAACAAACATATGGACACCATGGGGGGAACGTAGCTGGGGGGTGGGGTGGTGGTGTGATGAACTGGGAGATTGGGATTGACATGTATACACTGATGTGTATAAAACTGATGACTAATAAGAACCTGCTGTATAAAGAAACAAATAAAATAAAGTTCAAAAAAATAATAATAAATAAAAATAAAGAGATTAGGAGCAGTTGCTCTACTGACTTGCTCTATAAAAAAAAAAAAGAAAAAAGCATCCAAATTGGAAAGGAAGAAGTCACTGTCACTATTTGCAGATAACATGATATTGTATATACAAAACCCTAAAGACATCACCAGAAAACTTTTAGAACTCATTAATGAATTCAGGAAAGTTGAAGGATACAAAATTAATATACAGAAATCTGTTTCATTTCTATTCACTAATAACTAGCATAAAGGGGGAAAAAAGAGAAAACAATCCCATTTATAATTGCATCAACAAGAATAAAATAGCTAGGAATAAATTTAACCAAGAAGGTGAAAGACCTATACTCTGAAAACTATAAGACACTGATGAAAGAAATTGATAATGACACAAATAAATGGAAAGATATACCATGATCATGGGTTGAAAATTAATACTGTTAAAATGTCCATACTATCCAAAGCAATCTACAAATTCAGTGCAATCCCTATCAAAATACCAACGGCATTTTTAACAGAACTAGAACAAATAATCCTGAAACTGGTAGGAACCACAAAAGACTCCAAATATCCAAAGAAGAACAAAGCCAGAGTTACTGTGCTCCCAGAGTTCAAACTATACTACAAAGCTATAGTAATCAGAATAGTATTGTACTAGCACAAAAACAGTCACATTGATCAATGGAACAGAACACAGCCCAGAAATAAGCCCATGCTTATAGTCAATTAATCTATGACAAAGGAGGCAAAAATATAAAGTGGAGAAAGATAGTCTCTTCAATAAATAGTGTTGGGAAAATTGGACAGCTACATGCAAAAGTATTAAATACCATATACAAAAATAAACTCAAAATGGGTTAAAGTCTTAAGAGCAAAACCTGAAACTATAAAACCCCTAGAAGAAAACATAGGCAATAAACACTTGACATTAGTCTTAGCAATGTCTTTTTGGATCTATCTCCTCAGGCAAAAGAAACAAAAGCAAGAATAAACAAATGGGACTAATCAAACTAAAAAGCTTTTGCACAGAGAAGGAAACCAACAACAAAACACAAAGGCAACCTACTGAGTGGGAAAAGATATTTGCAAATGATATATCGAATAAGGGGTTAATATCCAAAATATCCAAAGAACATACACAACTCAATATCAAAAAAACCAAGCAATCTGATTAAACAATAGGCAGAGGACTTGAATAGACATTTTTCCAGAGAAGACATACAGACGACCAACAGACACATGAAAAGATGCTCAATATCACTAACTATCAGGGAAATGCAAAACAAAATCACAGTGAGATATCACCTCACACCTGTCAGAATGGCCATTACCAAAAAGACAACAAAAAGCAAGTGTTGGCAAGGAGAAAAAAGGAACCCTCATACATTGTTGGTGGGAATGTAAATTGGTACGGCCACGATGGAAAACAGCATGGAGCTGGCCCAAATAATAAAAATAGAACTACCAGAAGATCCAGCAATTCCACTCCTGGGTTTCTATCTGAAGAAAACAAAAATACTAATTTGAAAAGATATATGCACCCCTGTGTTCATTTCAGCATTATTTACAATAGCAAGTGTCCACCCATAGATAGGTAAAGAAGATGTGGTATGTATTCATGTATACAATGGAGTATTACTCAGCCATAAAACAGAATGAAATCTTGCCATATGCAACAACATAGATGGACCTAGGGGGTATTTTGCTAAGTGAAATAAGTCAGGCAAAGAAAGACAAAAACCAAATGATTTCACTTATATGTGGAATCCAAAAACCAAAACAAAACAAAACGGAAACAGACTCACAGATACAGAGAACAAACTGGTAGCTGCCAGAGGGGAGGGGAGTTGAGGAATGGATGAAATAGATGAAGGGGATTAAAAGGTACAAACTTCCAGTGACACAAAAAATAAGCTAAGGGGATATAATATAGTGTACAGCATGGGGAATACAGTCAATAATATTATAATAACTTTGTATGGTGACAAATGGTTACTATACTTATTGTGGAGATCATTTTGTAATGCATGTAAATGTTGAATCACTATGTTGTACACCTGAAACCAATACTGTATGTCAACTATACTTCAATAATGTTTTTAAAAAATAAAGAAAAACAAGAGATAAAAAATTGGTGGGGGTGGGGTAGCCGTGAGAGGCTGGCAGTCAGGTTAGTATTATGTTCAGTAAATATTATACTTCTTTTAGAGCTAAACATAAGCAAATCAAAGAATACTATTCTCAAATTTTATAATCATTCTTAGTGCAATATATATCATTAACACGTAAATAATAAAAAATAAAAGAAAGCTATCTACTACACATGAATCCAAGTTCTGGTTCAGAAAACATGCAAGAGAGCTAGTAAAATAAGGACACCACAATTAGATTCAGTTTGGAGAGCCACATATGTACATACATACATCCTTTAGTATTTTTTTCCCTTTTCTTTTATTTAAGTTCAGAAATAGGTGAAAGAAACAAAAAGGAAAGAACGGGGGAGGGAGAGAAGAAGGTGTTGGGGAGAAAGGGAGTGAGGAAGGAAGGAAGGAAGGGAGGGAGGGACTGATGGACTAACAATGGTTCAAAGCAAAGAAGTAAAGACAATTTAAAACTCACAGAAACACAGAACTTAAACATAAATAAAATGTATGACGAAGTTACCTATAATAACAAGATCAAATTAAACAAGGAACTAAATTATAATTCTCAAAAAGTAGAATAAAGTCGAGATACAGTTTAGAATTTTTTTAAATAGGGAAAAAAATTCCAAATAGCAATTAATATTACAGACCCAGAAAAGTTAGGAATACTAGAATAGTGTACCCCAGAAGAAATATTTTTAAAAAATAGGTTATAAGCTTCTTAAGGTCAAAAACCATATTACATTCATCTCTTTATTCCCCACGATGTCTACACATAAGAGTTATTTAATACATTCTTTGAAGTGAATGATTCATTTATATTATAGCTAAATGTTAATTCTCCCTAAAAGAATATACAAAAGCAGTGCTGCAGGAATCCAAAGTAGAGAGACCAGAAGTGGTTTTTCTATAGTTACAATATGACAGCAGAAGGAAAAAATTGGGGCTTCAAAAGTTTCTAAGGAAAGATAAGTTTAGATTCTTAAAGGAACTAATGTTGCCTAATATTAAAAAATGCTTAAGAATGTCAATAAAGGGCATCATACATCTGTTCTTTTTTAATAAGAGAGAACAGATTTTTGTTAAAGTAACAGCTTTCTGCAAAATATCACATTTTAAAAATATATTCACTAAGGTTATTCAAGAAGCACTTTTGAAAAGTTACTACCAGTCATACAAGTAGAAAGTATAGTAACCTGGCCTTCAGGCCAAAAAAAATTTTATAATTACTAGTAAGAAGTATAAATTATAGAAAAATTTAAACTGATTATGAAAGTAGGTGTTACACTGCAAGTATCTATGACTAATTTTCTTTTTTTTGGAAGCACAGCGTGGCTTGTGGGATCTTAGTTCTCTGACCAGGGGTTGAACTCGCACCCTGTGCAGTTGGAAGGGCAGAGTCCTAATCACTGGACCTCCAGGGAATTCTCTACGACTAATTTATTTTAATCATATTTAAACTTTTACATAACTTTTGATAGACTTTTACATTTATCAAAAGAGCAGGCTAATATTTCTATAAACCAGAATCCTACTTATAAAAGATGGGAAACAGTGGGATTCTTCCCACATACCTCCGCCAATTAGAATACCTAAAACTATTATGGCTTATTTAGTACCCATGGTCTTTGTGGATATTTATAAAAGAACTGACTTCTTGAAGTTCTAAATGTCACCCTAACTTTATAAACCAGGCTCCAATTCTGATGATTTATAAGAGTAGAAGCTAAATTTTTGTAAGTATATTCCATATAGCAACAAAAGCCTTACAAACTACAGGCATACCTCGTTTTATTTGCTTCATTTTATTGTACTTTGGGAATACTGAGTTTTTTCACAAAATGAATTTTACAAATTGAAGGTTTATGGCAACCCTGCATTGTCAGATGATGGTTAGCACTTTTTAGCAATAAAGTATTTTTTAATTAAGGTATGTACATTTTTTTAGACATAATGCTATTACACACTTAATAGACTACAGTATAGTGTAAACATAACTTTAACACACACTGGGAAACCAAAAAGTGTGTGTGACTCACTTTATTGCGATATTCACTTTATTGGGGTGGTCTGGAACCAAACCTGCAATATCTGAGGTATGCCTGTTATTTTATTATACTCTAGAGAAGAGAACAAAAAAGGAAGCCAATGCAAACTCAAAAATATCTTTTCACATGCCAGTCTTGGGCATACTTTATGTAACCACTTAAAATAATAACATAATAGTAATGGTTTCACTAGTAATCTGGCAATATAACCTCAAAAAGAAAGAGTTAATGTTATTATATAGCAGTAATTCAATTTTTTTTCTCATTTCTAAATTACATTTTTTTTCTTTCTAACAGTGTTACTTTAGAAGGAACTCAAGTTTGACAAAAATCTTCATTAAATTCCTCAAAAAATAAATCATAAAAATGTAAGAATTTTCGTAATAGCAGATATTCCAGGAGACTCTTATTTAAAGGGGGGAAAAAAACCTTACAAAATATTGGTGAAATCACCTAAATTTCAAAAGATTAAAACTAATTATATATTTAATCTCAAAAGATAATAACATCTTCACTCATCAACATATTTTTATAAAATCAAAATGAAATAAACTTATTGCCATCTATTTTAAGTCATATCCCAAATTACCAAATACAAATTAACATAAAAGCATCCTACATAAGTTTTTCACACCTCTATCACACTTTTGAACTCACTTGGATAAATATGGATCTTTCCAACAGCAGCAGGAGTTTCTACAAAGTTATTTACCTTGTCCAGGTCTTGCAGTTATAGTTGCTCCAGCAGATGGCGGCTCCAACTCCTGTCAAATACAATAATGTTATTACAGTGACCTACTACAATGTGCGATTTAAAATAAAATAGTAGTGCTATTACAGCCTTACCTTTGCTTTCTTTGAGTCTGGATCAAACCTTTCAAGAATTAATTTAGCTGTTTTATAAGTTTCTTTTTCCATGACTTCTTCAAGCTGCAAACAAAAATTTCCACAAGTTGTCACATTGTAAAACACACATACACTACTTACTTTTATAAGTCCTATTCAAAAAGTATTCAACTGCAAGGCTTAAAATAAACAGCACATAATATACCCAGATAGCATGAAAGACTTCCACATTCAAATAATTAAAATCCAGATTTTAAAATGGCTTCTAACCTCTAATATGTTACTTGTATTTAACAGCTTTACTGCAAGGAAATACCAAATATTGCTAATTGTTTACATATAATGAGGAGAATAATTACATGCACCAACTTCAATAATGGAATGTGCAAAAATCTATCAGCCATCATTATTGGAAGTTATTAGACATGACAAGCAAATGACAGGCAATTCCTCAGATTTATTTCCTCCTAGCACTTAATGCTATTAATTTAAAGAAGGTCGTTAGCCAAGAGCTTTACAAAATAAAATCTCTGTGCCAATTAACTGCTGTCAGCATCGATTTTAGATTATTTATTAGCAGAAGCAATTAGCTTGCTGCAAAATGCAGTGAAAACTCACTTAACTGGGAGAACAGCCATGCTCTCTCATGGAATTTGCTCAAATGACTTTAAAAGCTGAAGCTCCCCATTTTTTACTTAGATTCAAACAACTTTAGAGGGAAAAACTGAACATAATAAGAATTTAAGTAAAGATTTTACTGAGTTCTATGCTCACACTAGGGACTGTAATTAAAGCACTTCATTATTATAGAATTTTATTTACAATGCACTCAAGTCACTTTATGGCTTACTATGTGGGTTTAATTTAAAAAGTAATCACTAGTAAAAAAAAAAAAAAGTAATCACTAGTAAAGTATCATTTTAGCAGTTACAGCCCAATATCAGAAAAAGTTTAACTTTAGTACCAGACAGTCATAGTTATGACAAATAGCTAATATATAGAATAAAAATGCTTTTGCAAAACTTGGAAGAGGACCTTTTCCTTCTCAGTGACCACTGAGAGCCACTTAGATTCATTAAATGTCATGTTTATTCCAAAGGACATTTATTTTAAAATGCAAAGCAGAGAACATTTACCAAATTAAAATACAATTTAAAATATGCTGCCACAATAGTTAATAGATTCCTCATTAAAATCTCAATATAACACTTAAGAAGTGCTTAGATGAATGATTTACTAACCTTGGTTTAGTGAAACTAAAATATTTTTCTAATTATTTCAAAATTATGATAAATTCTCAAACAAGCAAGTTTAAATTTCTGATGTAAAGAAAATGTTTGTAACATTACTACTTTAGGGTTGGGGAAAAACTTGGGATGGGGACAGAGAGAGGGCATGATAGAATCTATCCCCAAATCAACATAATCTACATGAAACAGCAAAGAACTGAATCCCTGATCTCTACAAATTAATTTTTGATGGTCCAGACCAGTGCTGTAAAAATAGAACTACATGTAATGATGGAAGTGGTTTATATCTGCACAATAGAGTAGCTACAATGCCATATATGATAAATGATCCCTTAAAATATTGCTTGTGCAACTGAGGAACCCAACTGTAGCTACTTTTATTCCACTTTAAATAATGTAAACTTTAGAAGCTACATGGGTCTAGTGGCTACTGACTTGTACAGCACAATTCTAGAGTAAGACTATTGGTAGGTTTAAAAAGAAGATTAGATACAACTGTGATCTTTAAAACAATACACAGAAGTCAAAACTGAAATGCCATTTTATTAAACGATTGCCATTCCTAGTACATCATTCAGCAAGTATTCATGTTTATGTCTATGTACATGTAAAGTATCTTAAATAAAAACATTTTAAAAAGCAAAAGATACAAATCCTTTTTCTTTTGCATGTACTTTGAAAAATTCTTTTTTCACGTAATAGCTTAATTAACACATATATTCCTACTACATTTTAAGTGAATAATTTGTTTTATAAATAGGGAGACATCTGATCAGTGGGAAGAATACAAACTTGAAACCATGACATCAGAAAAGATCTGGGTTCAAAGTACATCTCCATTGTTAATTAGCTGTAGAAAGACTGAGCAAGTCTGTTAGCCTCAGTTTCTCCTTTTGTAGAGCATAAACATTAACACTTTCTCGTAGCACTGTTATGCAATTTAAATAATGTAGGAGAGTCTATAACAGTACCTAACACAAAAACGCATAATCTTCAATGATACCTCAGTTATTCAGAGTGGATCTGAAACAAGCAGTGTTTTCAAATACCCACCGTATTAATATCAGGATTCAGGAATGAGAAATTGAATTCTCAGAATTCCCTAAATTACAAATTACTCTGTATTCTTTCTAATATTTTACATATTTCAAATAATAATGAATGATGTAACAAAGAGTGAATTATTTTTCTGTGATATGAGTATACTAAAAGTTTAAAAGTTTTTTATTTAAAAAAGAGAATAGGGCTTCCCTGGTGGCGCAGTGGTTGAGAGTCCGCCTGCCGATGCAGGGGACACGGGTTCGTGCCCCGGTCTGGGAGGATCCCGCATGCCGCGGAGCGGCTGGGCCCGTGAGCCATGGCCGCTGAGCCTGCGCGTCCGGAGCCGGTCCTCCGCAACGGGAGAGGCCACAACAGTGAGAGGCCCGCGTAACGCATTAAAAAAAAAAAAAAAAAAAAAAAAGAGAATAATAGGGACTTCCCTAGTGGTGCAGTGGTTAAGAACCCACCTGCCAATGCAGGGGACACGGGTTCGAGCCCTGGTCCGGGAAGATCCCACATGCCACAGAGCAACTAAGCCTGTGCGCCATAACTACTGAGTCTGTGTGCTGCAACAACTGAAGCCCGTGGGCCTAGAGCCCGTGCTCTGCAACAAGAGAAGCCACCGCAACGAGAAGCCCGCGCACCACAAGAGTAGCCCCTGCTCGCCGCAACTAGAGAAAGCTAGCGTGCAGCAATGAACACCCAACACAGCCAAAATTTTAAAAATAAAATAAATAAATTAAAGAAATAAAAATAAATAATAAACACATGGTTGCTTATTTATTATGAATCAACATTATTTTGGCAAGATTATATATTTTGAGAACATATAAAAATTATTTCTACCTGATATAGAATTTCATCATAGAGAATACTAAAAGAAGGGAACACTAACACAAAATAAACATCAATTTTTTTAATTTTGAAAGATAATTATACAATATTTAAATTATAACTCTTGAAATAAAATTTTAAAACACACAAAGCATTAATTGCCCTATCCAATACTCTTGATCCTTGTTTCATAACAAATATTCCAGATGTAGAAAAATGTCTTGTGTTTTGTACTGACTTTGGTCAAATTATTAAAAGAATCTTCAATTCATAGCTTTAAGGTACATGTTGCATTATTTAAACCCATATTTTTAAAATGATGAAAATACTGTCTGCTTATCCTGATTTTGTTTTGCTGTTGAAATCAATATTTTTTTACTAATTCAGATTTTAAATCATTTTCTGACTTTATATAGGAGTATTCTACAATAACAGTAACATCTCTCTCAGCATTTCTTCTGTTAAAGTATTTACAAAGATCTGTAGCCTACAGTGAATATTCAAACACTGGAAAACACCAGCAGATATTACTGGGTAATATAAAAATGTAACATGAAACTTCTAGTGAGGTTAACAGCCCCACACAGAATCACATGCTAAAATTGCCAATTTAAGGACTTATTTTGCTTCCAAAATTTATTTCATGGAATATCACTCACAGGATTTTGTATACAGTATTCTATATATATAAACTTATTAACATTTATTTGTAAGAATAAGTCACCATTAATAAGAGACAGGGCCCATAAAACAGACTTATGGCCACAAAAGCAAGACTGACTAATTAGATTGTGCCACTTCTCCTCTATGTGCTCCTGTCCTGTTGCCTAAAATGTCCACATTAACCTACAGCTCAGCATGTCAGCATTTCTTGCTCTTGCTTTCAACTGACACTAGTGGATTCTTCTGAACCAGTAACATTTGTAGTGATTGTTAAGTTTTAATTCTCAGAGAATTATAATAATTCTTTCCCAGGTTCCCAATTTCTCAACCGATTTTCCTCAGGACTTGGAAAAATATAAATTGCCTGAGAAATGCCAGAAAGGAATTACCACATAGAAACACCTGTACTATTCTGAAAAAAGCACAGCATTTTCATGAAGCCACTTAAAGAGGTCATTTTGACTCGAGTTTTGATGGATTTTGATTTTGAACTGTTTTGATGGGATGCTCATGGATACAAAGCAATTATCTATTGAATAGTGACATGTTTTAAACTAAAAGTTAAAAAAAAAAATGTGAGTGGCAAAATGTACATAACCAGACTTGGGAGGTTTTTTAGGTAACTAAAGATTAATTCCTAGCTTTATTTTAGTAAGTAAATACTTACATTAAGTTCTGTTTTAAAACATTTAAAACACTGTCACTCATTTTCCTTTCTAAGTAATTTAACTTTTTAATTAATTGATAATTCATGTTTATTGTTACAAATTACACTTTGACAAATTACAAATTACATTACAAATCTATCCAGATTAAAGAGAGGCATCCCTGAGGAAACCACCTTTAATAACAGCTCAAGTAGTAAATACAATTTACATTCATTTTTTTAGTGAAAGAGAAGGGTTAGGAGTTGGGTACTTTTAAACTAATGGCTATTCTTCCTGCCGTCATTTTTAAAGCTATAAATGTAGAGTTAAACATCAAGGAACAAAATCAGTTTTGATTACATTTTGCTTTTGCTCAAAAGTAATGTCCCTTCTTTTTCCTCTCATTACCAGTACAATCATTAGCTAGCATTGTACTCCTTACAAATTCACCCTTAACACCTATTGTTCTAAACAAAGTATAACGCAAACAAAGCAGCTCTGTTAAGGGCTTGAGCAATAAAGGCAAGGGACTAGTTCCCAACAGCAACAGTACTGAAACCAGAAACAATCAAGTCAATGCAAATTGTGTTCCCTAATTAACAAAATGAGTTAAAGCAGCCAACTTATTTTTCTTTAATTATACATTGCAAGAGAAATGCCATACTGAAGTATTCTGTAATATTGATGTCTCATGAACCATTTAGATATACAAAACTATTGAAACTTGAACTGAGTTTCCCAACTGTCAGACCTAGATGGAGCAGCGTTTATGTTGTGATTCCATCAAGGGCTAGTAAAGAAGTAAATAGCTTGGTTTGTCCTGTCAAAGAATTTTCTAAGTCTGTTCTGTTACTCTACTGAGAGTTCTTCACCAATCATATGTTCTCTAAGATTCTGTTTTCTATTCATGTGATGCCACTGACATTGAATCCGCTTCTCATCACTTAGAATTTTTTTATTTTCTCCTTTTTTTCTCTCTTTTTTCTTTTGTCTTCCTCCTTGTCTTATCTACTTTAATCAATATTTCTCCATTTTGGTACAACAAGTGAGGCTTGGCTACCAGCTCTTCTTTTTTTATCACATCAGCAAACCAAACCAATCATATCACAACTTCTATATTATTGAGAACCATCAGTATTTCCTCACTTTTAATTTCTGGCTGTTCCATAATGTGTAGAATGCCAGAAATATAATAAGATACAATGGAAACATTTCTACGTTTCAATTTAGGACCATCAAAAATATCAATGCAATTTTTTTTTTTTTTTTTTTTTTTTGCGGTACGCGGGCCTCTCACTGTTGTGGCCTCTCCCATTGCGGAACACAGGCTCCGGACGCGTAGGCCCAGTGGCCATGGCTCACAGGCCTAGCTGCTCCACAGCATGTGGGATCTTCCTGGACCGGGGCACGAACCCATGTCCCCTGCAACGGCAGGCAGACTCTCAACCACTGCGCCACCAGGGAAGCCCTCAATGCAATTTTGATAAATACCTCACAGAATACTGAAGAGGCATCAAATAAAAAAGATAAGGAATCCTTTCAGAATTAAGGTTTCTTTATTTTTCAGGTACTTAAATCCCTCAGGACCGTGTCTTTTCTTACCAATTCACAGAACAATTTTTAACATTAATCTTAACCTTCATAATTTTTATTAGTTTCATCCATAATTGTTACTCATTATGTTAGACTAAAATACATTAAATTGATTTTGCATCTGATCAAATTTCATTAAGTTTCCATATAACATGATACTCCTATCAATTATCATTTTTATACTTCAAAAATAATTACATGAAAAAAGTATATGTAAATTCAAGCCAAACACCAAGTTCAACCCACTTATTAAAAACTATTACAGGGCTTCCCTGGTGGCGCAGTGGTTGGGAGTCCGTCTGCCGATGCTGGGGACACGGGTTCGTGCCCCGGTCCGGGAAGATCCCACATGCCATGGAGCGGCTGGGCCCGTGAGCCATAGCCACTGAGCCTGCCCGTCCGGAGCCTGTGCTCCGCAACGGGAGAGGCCACAACAGTGAGAGGCCCACGTACCGCAAAAAAAAACCCCAAAAAACTATTACATATCAACCTCTAAACATCTAGAGTCCTTCCTCTCTCTTGATCCTCCTCTTTCCAACCCATCTGAAGGATGCATTTAACTGGCCCCACAACAGACACCCATGTGATCAGAACTACTGATAGAAAATGAAAGAAACCAAAGAAAAAATACTCTCTTTCTCTCTCCCCAGTTTTCTTTGGCCCTTTTTTTTTTTTTTGCATGTTAAATTTGTTTTTTACAACCAATCTTCTTGATTCCCTCTCTCCTCGCTTTATTAGTCAAGAAAATCTGAGAACTGACATATGATGTTTGGTGTTTTTTTGGCCCTAATAATAAATCTGGATACCCACTTTTTACCACTCTGCCTCATTTAGTCCTCCAAAATGATTCATTTACTTACTTCTCAGCTTCCAACTGACATAGACACTCAGACTCTCAAAAGTTCATCTAACTACTTTTTCCTGTCGATCATTATTAACTAGCAAAAATATTCATAACTTAGCTTCACCATTAAACTGTTATCTAAAAACATACTTGTTCCTTGGAGAGTCATTACTTACAACATATAAACATTAATTATTCAGTTCTGAATGTATTAGTTTTATATAAATTAACTTAAATAAAAGTTAACTTACTATTTTTTTCTTCTGGGATTTTAAATCATCCAATGCTTCATCTAGAAAACAAGATTTAAACCAAAACTAAATCAGATATTAAGATACAAGAAAAAAAATCATGTCAAATAATATACATTAAGCAACTGCAAGAAAACAGTCTCATTTTAGAATTTCTCACAGATGTGTACAGACAGAAGTCATCTCAATTTTTACCCATATATATTTTATATGTTTGCTTATATTAGATATTACAAGCTCAGGAGTGGAAAAATGGACTTTACATAGAATAAAACATGTTTCCAAATTTTAAAAGATACATATTTTTTAAATGTTTTCAGAAATATTACTTTTTATTATTTCTCCTTCAACATCCCACCCACATTAATTTACAAAATTAAAACCAATTATTTTTTTATACATTGGTAATAAAAATGTTCTCTTTATTTATGAGTAAAGAAGTACATATTTTATTAAGTTATTTGATCTTCAAGATATTGAGCACTAATAAAGAAACCTTTGAAAATCTATAGTATTATATACCTGAAGAGGGACTTGGAAAGGAAGAGGATACTAATTACTTTTCAAAATTAAACTTTTCCAAGATTTGCCTGTTTAGTTAGGTTGCATTGTTAGAACATAAAGAATCATTTCAAATGATATAATTTATGAATGTCAGTATCTGCTTTACACATTTATTTTAGATTTCTAGTTTTTCTCTAGAAATACTGAACTAGTATAAATAAGAATACTATTCCAGATGCAAAGAAGACTTATAACTTGATTTAAACATTTTACCAAATAGAATTCAAATAATTGTTCTTAATGTTTAATTAAATTTACAAATAAAATTATCTTTTCATTGAAGTTCTGGAGTAGCAAACATCTGAACACCCAATTCAAAAGTACTATTTACGTAAAAATCCAAAGAAATACAAACTTATGAAAAGATGATTTTACTATATATTTTTTTCAAAGTGTTCTAGCAGACTTATTACTGAAAGGGGAAAAAAACTGCTGACCTCTTTGAAGAGAATAGTCATCTTTAGTTAGATAAGACCAAGCCAAATATCTAACCTTTAATGCAGAGATCAGCAAACTTTTTCTATAAAGGGCCAGATAGTAAATATTTTAGGCTTTATGGGCCAAAAGGCAAAATTAGGTGAGCACTTTTAAAGGAGTAAACAAATTTCCACAAAACTTTCATTGACATAATTCAAATATAATAATAATTGAGTTCAATTTTTTGTAACATAGGTCTACCAATAAAAAGAATGGAATCTGGAGGGGTAGGCGGGGGATAACATTTCACTTGAGATTCAAAATTAGTGCCCCCCATCCTCAAAATTGATCACAAATGTCAATCTGTTAGTTTATCTGTAATGAGATTTCAGACATTTTATTTCTGAAAAATTTTTTTCAGATAGGTGCTGCTAAATATTGAAATCAATCCACAATCACATGATTTTAATTGAGCATATTCATTGTGTGAAAGGCATTTATAAAATTCTTTAGATTCTTTTCTTGATATTTGCCTTTTATCATGTCATTGCAAATTAATCACTTCCAGTTAAAGGGATTTTGAAATACGGAAATTTCCTTTGTACTTGCATGAGGTCTGAAAAACACTGCTGGAATCGTAGTTTGAGCTCAGATAATGTATCTGCTGCAAATCGGGGTGGGAATGGAGATCTTGTTTCTTAACTTCTCATAGCACTTTTTAAAAAATTACCTTTCGTCATCAAAAGCAAATTGTTATTTGCTTTTCTAAATCACTTTATAGCAGTATAGGTTTCACATATAAAGACTGCCTTGTCTCGTACTCTTAGGCTGAATTCATTAAGAACCATTATCAAGTCTGCAGCAAAATCTAATTTCCAAAGCAGTTCATTCATAATGGTTGAAGGTGGTTCTTCTCATTCAGAAACATTTTAGTCTTGGCTCTGAGCTCAAAACATCACAATAAAAGTTTACTACTACTACTAATCCATCCAACTGCTTGTATTTCTGATAAAAGTTCACATAATTGATGACGATTAAGTCCATTGCTGTTGAATAACACAGTGGATAACCACAGAATTTAAATACCTTACAGTTTCATGAGCTTTGTAAATTAATCCACTAAGCCTCTTTCTGCTTCACA
This sequence comes from Phocoena sinus, assembly GCF_008692025.1. Taxonomy (NCBI): domain Eukaryota; kingdom Metazoa; phylum Chordata; class Mammalia; order Artiodactyla; family Phocoenidae; genus Phocoena; species Phocoena sinus. The sequence continues at coordinate 57,895,014 of NC_045769.1, read as the reverse complement.
CATATTTTTACCACCAACAGTTGTAAATACATCTCAGTAAATTCCACTTCAGGTTGTACTAAATTAGTGTTTTTTCAACTTCTTTTTTAAAAATATTCTCTCCCAGAGTGTTCTACACAGACTGTTGACAGAGGCTAATTCTTTAGTCATTTCAAGTTCAGTACTGACTTCTGAAATAAATTACAATTGAGCTGTATCAGTAACATCTGTCAACTCATCAAGAGTCAATGACAGGGAATTCCCTGGCACTCCAGTGGTTAGGACTCGGCACTTTCACTGTGGTGGCCCATGTTCAAGCCCTGGTCAGGGAACTAAGATCCTGCAAGCCTCGCAGCATGGCCAAAAAACAAAAAAAAGAGCCAATGACAATCACTTGAAATAATTTTTTTTAAATGATCTTGTTTTTAAGTTAATTATGTTGCTTCCAGTGTTCTTAGTTCTTCAAGCAATTGTTCTTTCTAAAAAGGCTACTAGCCAAGCAAGTATTTTCTCTAAACACATTTTTTCAGCTGCTGCAATTACACAATTTAATTAACTCACCATTGGTAAATAGCTTTCTTTGCTTCACAAATAAGCCACTCAGAAACTTACTTTGAAGTTCCATTTTCACTTTTTATTTTTATGAAGAAATTCTGCTATGATGAGATATTCCATTTAAAATTTTCTAGGGACTTCCCTGGTGGCGCCTGACGATGCAGGGGACACGGGTTCGCGCCCCGGTCCAGGAGGATCCCACATGCCGTGGAGCGGCTGGGCCCGTGAGCCATGGGCGCTGAGCCTGCGCGTCCGGGGCTGTGCTCCGCAACGGGAGAGGCCACAGCAGTGAGAGGCCCGTGTACCGCAAAAAAACAAACAAACAAAAAAAGTTCTAATTTTTCTAACATTGCTTTTCTGTGCATTGGGAGTATCATGATGAGTACGTTGCATGATAGTCAATGTATATTTGTATTCTTTTAGTACATTTATAATGGCATTGCATAATAAGCACAATGCTTTGTGTTTTGATAATAAAATAGTCCACAATCCATTGTGCCTTAAAAGTGCAACATTCAGGGCTTCCCTGGTGGCACAGTGGTTGAGAGTCCGCCTGCCGATGCAGGGGACAGGGGTTCGTGCCCCGGTCCGGGAAGATCCCACATGCCGCGGAGCGGCTGGACCCGTGAGCCATGGCCGCTGAGCCTGCGCATCCGGAGCCTGTGCTCTGCAACGGGAGAGGCCACAACAGTGAGAGGCCTGCGTACCGTAAAAAAAAAAAAAAGTGCAACATTCAAAGTCCAATTTTCTCTTCTTGTTTTTACATAATGAGTGTACACTGGTAATAATAAATAGTCACAATACAGCAATATACATGGCACGTGAAATGCTGTCAAGTTATAACAGCGTCACTGTGATTTGTTGTGCATCCTACAATAGGCTGAAATGTTGAGAGCACCATACAGTCTGTCACAACTACTCAATTTTGCCATCATTGAATGAAAGTAGCTACAGATAACATATAAATGAATGGACGTGGCTGTGTTCCAATAAAACAGAAATTTGAACCTCATTCAAATTTAACATGTCACAAAATATTACTCTTTGAATTTTTTCAATAATTTAAAAATGTAAAAACCATTGTTAGTTAGCTCATGAGATGTACAAGGTGGTGGGCAGGACTTGGCTCACAGGCTGTAGTTTGCCAATCCTTACTTGAATCTATACTAGGTCCAACTTGTAAAACAAAGGAAATACAACTAACAGAACAAAAAGCAAGACATGATCAGTAGCTTCAGACTTAAAATATATATATATATGTATATATATATATATATATACACACACACACATAAATATATATGGTACCTAACTTTATGCTAAAAAGAAGTGTAAAACTGCAAGACAATCTCTTATGAAGTCTATTTTATCTACATGTAATACCTATGCAAATGAATTCGTACAATTTTTTTTAATGAAAGGATCTGTAAAATAAAAATTTAAAGCAAAAAAACTCCTTTATATAATAAGCATGTCCTAATGTGCCTACTTGCAAGTCAAAATATTCACACATTTTCCTTAGAGAAGTGTTTCCAAGGGCTCTTTTAAAATAAATTTTCTTATATCTTTCACTATTTTGTTGGTTCCATGAGGTCCAAGATCATATTTGTTTTAAACTTCTTCCTGTCTTCCCAGCATCTACTATATTACTAAATATCACCGGAAACAATGCCATAAGCTTAATTTCTCTAATCTGATTAAAAGTATCAATATTTTTTAAAACCACAGCAAACATCATACTTAATGGTAAAAATTAAAAGCTTTTGCACCAAAATCAGGTGCTAGACAAAGATACCTGCTATTCCCACTTCAACTCAATATTATACTGGGTCCTAACCCATTAAACAAGGCAAGTAAAATTTTAAAGGCAAGAAAAATAAAAAATAATAGGAATTGGAAAAGAAAAATCAGTACCATCAGCCCACATGTCTGTAACACTTTACAATTTTTATATGCTTTCACACATAATATTATCAGTTAAAACTCATAACAGTCTTGCCAAAACAAATATTTGTTTCTAGTTTATAAACTAGCAAACTGGGGTTCAGAGGACTTAACCTTATTTGTAGGACAAAAAGATGGCTAGTGTGGCTGGAGCAAAGGTAAAAAAAGGAGAGTGGAAAGAGATGAAGTTAGAGAAATAGACATAAGCCAGAAAGTTGGGGTTAAGGTCAGATTTTACTCTGGTTGCAATGGGAAGCCACTAGAAGAATTTAAGTAGGAGAGATACAAGATCTGATTTATACCTTAAAAATAGACTAGTTAGGAAACCACAGCAATAGTGCCAGCAACAGATGATGATGACCTGAATTAGAATTGCAGTAGTAGTAAAGAAAGTTATAAGTGGTCATTTTCAAGATAATTTTGGAGGTAAAAATGAGAGAACTTTGAAGGGGAGGGAGAAATGCATTGTAAATTAAAGGGAATATGGAGTCAGGATGGGATTTTTCCCCCAGATGATTGTATTGAGACAGGATTATATGCCAAATAGGGACAAGCCAATACAAATAGATAATGCAAAAGAGATGCAGGTAGGGATAACTATAAGAGCAAACAAAGTTCATGAAATGGTCAGAGTATCTAGAATCCAGAGCATAAATGAAAGGCTTAGCCAGAGATGGGATCAAGGTCAGTCTTCCAAATTACCATGATGGATGACAGCATACTGAGTAACAGATGGGGCTAACTCTATGTTTTTGGTGGTAGAGATAGCGCTCACCTGTTTACATCTATTTTCTTCATGAAGTGAGACTATCAGGTCAGAGTGGCCAGGTAGATTTTGTGAAGTTTTGTTTATTTGTGGCTTCTGAATTTTTATTTGGTTGGTTGGTTTTATTTTGGTTTGGTTTGGTTTTGGTTTTGGGGTTTTGGTATGGTGGTGGGTATTAGTGATTTGAGGAGAAATACAGTGTCAAATAATACTCTCAAAGAGAAAAGTAAATTTACTAGGGAACTATAATAGGGTTTTGTAGCAGTGTTGAGTGTACATTTGGTATTTGCAATCATAGATTTAAAGTGAGTCTAGTCAGCATGTTGTATGATTTTCCTCTAACAAATCTAGTTTTCCTGATGCAGATATAGACTAAGCACATAAATGTCTTTAACCAGGATATGGTTTCTCCAGTCACAGATTAAGCATATAACTGTATTTAAACAAGGTATGGTTTGCCAGACAAGCAGAATGGGAAAGAGAGGCAAAGGAGTCAAGGGTGTCTAAAAGGGATGGTCATTGGTCTAGATCACAGAACCTTAACTGGGTCAAAGATAAGTTATACATGAGGAGGGCAGTTTGAAAGTCATGTATCTGTGTGAACCTTGCTTGGATCCTGAGTCAAACAAACAAAATATTTTTTAAAGCAAATGACATTTGTAAGATAACTGGAAATCTATTATTTTTATATTTAATATTTTATAATTTTAAGAATTCTTTTTTAAGTATAATAATGTACATTGTTTACACATTTTTAAAGTACATTATGGATAGATATATCTGGGATATACTTCAAAATAACAGAGATGGAGAAGTGGGTGGGGGTAAAAATGAAATAAGATTGACCAGGAGTTGATGATTGTTTAGGTTGTGTGATAGGTAATATGAGTGTTCATTATACTATTCAGTCTACTTTTGTATATGCTTGAAATATTCTATAATGAAAAGTTAAAACAAGAAAAAAAGTCACATGTAAAGTTCATTTAAAATGAAATTTGCATATCTTGGGTTAATTAGAACTCATAGTTTTAAGACCTGAATGTCTTTAAAATCTGCACATACACAGAATACAGGAAAATTGTCATAATTTACATACATATTGTATTTACATACAATAAAAGCAAAAGCCTAGGGGCTGTGAGCCTGAAGAGAATGATGCAATTAATAGAATAAATCAAAAGATGTTTAACTATATTTTACTCCATAATAACATGCTTTCTATAAAGATAATTTAATAAATATAATTTCTCTTCATTTAAAGAAATGAATTGTTTTGTGTATTGTGTAAAAAAAAATTCTAAATGGACAAGACAGAAATAACACAACAGAAAAACAGAACCAGTTTGATCATTCATAACCTTTCTTATACTTTACAGTAAACAGCTCTTCAATATTTACCACGTTGTCATTTCAATATACCATCTCACAACCTGTTATTCAATTACAAACTAATGTACCATAAGATAGGTTTTTTAATGTATTTATAAAAACTTCAAAATTAAACTTACTATTTCTTTCTGTTCTCTTGGAAAAGAAGAAAATAAGCACCGTTCTTATGCTCCAGATGCTATAGAACAAGCAAAATTCAAAAACAAAAACCATCATTAGGATACATGAATTAGAAGCCACATAAAATGAAAACAAACACACATTTCCAATTAGAGTTAGGGACATTGTATCCCTTTGTATTTTGAAAATCAAAAAGCACTCCTTTCTTTCAGAATCCACCAGAAGTTTACCTGTGCTTTCAAAGGAGTTCTCAGTCTAAAATCCATGGACCTCCTGAGAGTCCCTCCAAATTGTGAAATTGCCTTTGTGTGCATAAGTGCATTTCTCTGGAGAGACCATTACCCTCATCATTCTCAAAGGAGTCTATGAATCCTCCAAAAGATTAAGAACAAATTAAAAAAATTCCTTCTTACTAGGTAAGCATCAACTCTAAAACTTTATCTATTCCCATACGTTAGGGAAAAACATGTTTTACAAATCCAAACCATTATACAAATGTAAGATGCTACTCCTTCCCTGGTTTTTTGTGGTTTTTTTTGCGGTACGTGGGCCTCTCACTGTTGTGGCCTCTCCCGTTGCGAAGCACAGGCTCCGGACACGCAGGCTCAGCGGCCACGGCTCACAGGCCCAGCCGCTCCGCAGCATGTGGGATCTTCCCGGACCAGGGCACGAACCCGTGTCCCCTGCATCGGAAGGCGGACTCTCAACCACTGCGCCACCAGGGAAGCCCTTTCCCTGTTATTTAATATTAGAGGGATCTTCTCTACTAAATAGGATAAGCTATCTGGAGAAAAAATAAAATCTTACCATCAAGTAAATAACTGATAAGTAAATTTAGCTAAACATCGCCTTTCAAAGATTTTATGAAGGTAATTCTTTAGGCCTTGCATTAGTAAGTCGTCAAATGATACTAAAAGAATTAAAAGAAAATCAAAGAATGATCCTAATCACAAACTTGTCCAGGTCATCTCTTAAATTCAATGTAATTTAAAACAAAAATCCCTTCTCCATAGAGCATGGCCGAATAAGTATACAAACATTATCCATCATTTTATAAAAGAAATACATTGTATCTAAATGCAAATTCAGATAATAGGTATGAAAATTAGTTCTTCACTCTGAAATATATCATTGCTATTCTTAGGAATTAGCCTGCAAGGTCATCACCAGTGAACCCTGTCTCCTGGTATTCATAACTTTATGTAGTTCTCTCTCAACAGTGTTGGTCTGTGTGACCAATAGCATGTCACTTCAAGATTAGGTTATAAAAATACACAGTTTCCATCTCAGGCCTCTTCTTCCACTTGCTTTCCTTCTCTCTCTTGGATTATTCGCTCTGAGAGAAGCTGCTATGACATGAGGACATTCAGGGAACTCCACAGAAAAGCCCATTTGGTGAGGAACCGAGGTCTCTGGCAAACAGCCAGTGAGGAGCTGATGCCTGCCAACAACTGCATGTGTGAGCTTAGAAGTAAATTCTCCAGCCTTAGGTAAGCCTTGAGATGACTATAGGCCCAGCCAATAGCTTAACTGCAATTTATATATGAAAAAAGACCCTGGGCCAGAACCATCAGCTAAGCTGCTCCCATATTCTGTCCCTGAAGAACTGTGAGAGAGAATAAACATTTGTTGTTTTAAGCTACTAAGCTCTGGGGCAACTTGTTACATAGCAATAGATAACTTGTACATGTTTTGGGGGTTGTTTGTTTATTTATTTATTTTTGGCTGCGTTGGGTCTTGGTTGCTGCACGCGGGCTTTCTCTAGTTGCGGTGAGCAGGGGTTACTCTTTGTTGTGGTGCGCAGGCTTCTCATTGCAGTGGCTCCTCTTGCTGTGGAGGACAGGCTCTAGGCACACGGGCTTCAGTAGTTGTGGTGCATGGGCTCAGTAGTTGTGGCTCATGGGTTCTAGAGTGCAGGCTCAGTAGTTGTGGCACACAGGCTTAGTTGCTCCTTGGCATGTGGGATCTTCCTGGACCAGGGCTCCAACCCATGTCCCCTGCATTGGCAGGCGGGTTCTTAACCACTGTGCCACCAGTGAAGCCCCTACATGTTTTTACATGGTGATGATTTATTTTTATGATATGAAAATACCAAAATAACCAGTACCAGATTCCTACATGGTACTTGGACAACTACCTAAGCACTAAAAAGAAGACACTGGTCATTGTCCTTACCAAGGGAAGGGAGATGAGAAAAGAGGTTAAACATACAGCTCACAACCCTAAATGATCCTACAACAGTAGAAAAGTCCCATAATATTTCCCCATTGCAAACCCCCTGAAACAGTGGCAAGCTGAGAGATGATTTAGGAAAAAAAGTATAGGGAAAGAAAACTGAGAACACAAGAGAAGGAGTTGCAGAGATAATGACTAAAATTCTGAAGAAAATCAGTAAATTTTCTTAAATGGTATATTTTTTTAAAGCATATATAATTTTCGAAGTGTAAAAAGTACAAGAATGGAAATATTCTCCCTTACTTCACAATAAAACTCACTAACTTCCCTTTGTGGACAACAAATTCTTCTTTTGGTTTTTATCAGAACTACTGGTGGAGAAAATGAGCTATCAACTAATACACATTTCTAAGTGTCAAGCCTTCAAGACTTGAAAAGGTAGAATATAATAGAGTTAGTTATTCCTTAAGGCTAAATTAAATGAAATTCTTTTACATAATTCTTTAAAATAAAATTTAGGAAAAGAATTAAAGTACTTCAGGAATATGTGTTCTACTTATCCCAACAAAGATGTTGCTCTCCCAAT
>NC_045769.1:57807500-57885000 GCF_008692025.1 Phocoena sinus | reverse complement strand
AAATACTACTCAGCAATAAAAAGTAATTACTGTTACACTTAACATCTTGGATGTATCTCAAGAATATGCTGAGTTTAAAAAGCCAACTTCAAAAGGTTACATACTATGTGATCCCATTTTATAACATTCTTGAAATAAAATTATAGAGATGGAAAACAGATGGGGTGGAAGGGGTTAGGAATGGGGCATGTGGAAGAGGGTTGGTATGACTGCAAAGGGGTAGCAAAAAGGAACTCTGTGAACAATTCTGGATCTAAATTGTGGGGTACTTACATGAAGCCACACATATGATAAAACTGCATAGAAATATAAAACACATACACACAAATGAGTGTATGGAAAACTAGTGAAATCTGAATATGCTCAATGAATTGAACCAGTGCCTATTTCCTGTTGTGATATTTAATTGTAGTCATGCAAGATGTTACCACTGGGGAAGGCTAGGTGAAGGGTACACAGGACCTGCTTGTACATCTGTTTTCTCCAATTTCCTGTGAATCTATAATTATTTCAAGATTAAAAAGTATTTTTTAAAGGATGTGCCTACAATGAAGATATTACAAGAATATTTACTCATCAAATAGAAAAGCATAACATTCATAAAGCAAAACTAAAGGAAATATAGGGAAAAGTAGAAATACACTGTTATTAGGATACAGAAGACCTATATAACACAGTAAGGTAGTTTACAATGGTAATATTAAACTCTGAAAAAAAAATATATATATATATATCTTCAACTGTTCATGAAACACAGCAACTGATCAAATAGCATGCCACCAAAACAGGTCTCAATAAAACCAAAGAAGTAGAAATATTATTAAACAACATTCTCTGAAAGCAATATAATAAAACTAGAAATAGTAACTAAGCCAAAAAAACAAACATACAAACACACATTGCCACCTGGAAATAACTCTTAGATTATAAAAACTTAAAAAAAAACTTTTAAAAAATGTAATGAAGTTTTAAAAATAACCAAAGTAAATACATATCACTACCTATCAAGACCTGTGGGATAAAACTAAAGCAGTCAGAAAAATACCATGGCCTCAAATACATGTGTGGTGTATTGTGTTAAGAAATAAGAATGAAAATAAATACATTAAAGCATCCATTTTGAGTTACAAGAATAAAGTAAGCCTGCAGAAAAAAAAAAGAAGTAATAAAAAGAAGTAATTTTTTAAGCTGGTTCTTTGGAAGAAACAGCTAATAAAAACAATCAGAAAAGAATTACAAATATACAAAATAAGAAATAATAAGGAAGCAATAATCATAGCTACAAAGAAAATTTTAAAAATCAATGAGACAATGATTACTGCTATTACAACACTATGCAAATACACTTTAAAACTGTAGAATGGTTAACAAAACTAACCTTGGAAGAGAGAGAAAGCCTAAAAAATGAACTACTGTTGAATTTTAGAAGTTGTTAAGAGCTACCCTCTATAAAAAACACCAAGCCCAAAAGATTTCAAATGGAATACTACTAAACCTGTAAAGGACAGATAATGCTAGTACTATTTAAACTGTTCCAGAGCATTAAAAAAGAAAGGAAAGCTTCCTGATGTTCTTATAAAATGACTACAACTAAGAAAGTAGAAATTTTCCTAGAATTCAAGATTTCAACATTTGATTTCAATATTTAATATAATCTATCATTATCAAGAGATGTAAGATGAAAAATCACATGGCTATCTCCATAGATGATGAAACAGCATTTAACAAAATTCAACAATCTTTCTTGATTTAAAAAAAAAACTAAATAAAATATAAATAGCTAGAAGGTTCCTTAACATAAAATATATCTGTCTCAATCCAAAAGTCAGGATAATGCCCAATGGGAAACATTAGAAGCATTCCCAAGGAACAAGTTAAGGATGTTGACTATTTTCTCTGTAACTTAACATTGTCCTGAAAGTATTAGCCAATACAATTACCAAAGAGGAAAAAAAAATCTGAAAGGAGTCAAAATATCTGAAAGGAGGTGGTAAAATTATTGCTATTTACAAATAATATGATTGCATACTTAGAAACTCTCAGAGAATCAACTAAAAAACTTATTAGAAACAATCAGACAATTATTATAGTTGAATACAAAATTAGTATAGAAAATCGATAAGTTCATATATACTACCAGTTCTAAGACATACTAAATATCCTAACGCACATTCATGTAATCATTCCTGTTGCTCTTTTCTGAATGAAACTGATGCTATGTGAAATGTAAGTACAGCATGAATTTCTGTTAAATATTATCCAGTGACTTGCACTATAAAATTATAAAGGTGTTCTAACAGGAATAACTGGAGCCTCAATAAAACAGAATCATACTTTAGATTCAGTAAACATTTTAAATCCTTAATACTAAGTGTTTTTACTGTACTAAAGTTAAAAGTGCTAAAAGTTAAAATGTAGCAGAATACCTAAAACTCAATCAATATAATAAAACCTTCCTCACTTTTACTAAAGGATTAACATTCCATAAACCTCTGATGATTTTTCACCAACCTTCATATAAAAAGGAATTTTTACTTATTTCGTCCTTTCTGCCAAATTTAAGTGCTTTCTTTCCAACAACTATACAAGCCCAATCCAATTTATTGAAATGTTTTTAAGATGAGACTTAACAATATATAAAGCTAAAAATGAAAAGATTACAGGTCTCAATATTTATAACTATGTTGACAATTTTGTCAGTTTATTTAACCATCAAAGGCTTTAGGGAGAATTACCTTCATATTTAGACAAGTAACAATGATTTATTTTGGTATAAGGAACAAGCTTTATTTATTTATTTTTATTATTTGGGTGGAGGAGAGATATAACTCAATACTGTTTTCCCCCAATGATTTGAAATGCTATCTTTATCATATATAAAAACCATATATAATAAAAATTCCTTTTGGGATTTATTTCTGGATTCTTGTATCTCTTCCTTTGGTCTGTGTCTCTATTTAGACACTATCAAACTTTTAATTAATGAAGTTTTACAATGCATTTGATGCCTGGTAGACCTCTGCTTCTCATTCCACTCCTTTTTTAGACTTTTCAAGACTATTCCTATGTGCTTATTTTTCCATTAAAAATTATGGAATAAGTGTGCCAAGATTTTTAAAGTATTGTTAGTATTTTTATTGTGATCACACATTTTTATATTAATTTAGGGAGAACTAATCTCAGAATAGGATTTGTCTTCCCATCCAAGAATAGGATTTGTCTCTTAATTATGTCTCAGTACATAATTTTTTAAGTACAGAATTATATCAAGTGAATATCTATATTTTAATATGAATATTATAAAAGGGATGCTTGCAAAATGATTTTCTTACAAAAACTAAGAGTAAATATTCCACTTGAGTAAATATCAAGAGATGTTCAGATATCTTCTCCTTTAAGAGCCAACTATAGTTGATGGGAGATACTTTGTATTTATTAGAGTGCCATGAAACAAACTTTTAACTTTCCTGAAAAGGCTACAAATTATGTCTGTTAGCTGCCTAGCTGGATTGAGGAAATATATACCACAAACTGGTTGGGAGGAGGGGAAGTGGGAAGGAGGCATTCCCTGACAGTCCAGTGGTTAAGACTCTGCCTTCCAATGAAGGGGGCCCGGGTTCAATCCCTGGTTGGGAACTAAGATCCCACATGCTGCGTAGTGCAGAAAAAAAAAAAAAATTGTATAAAGTCAAAGCTCTAACCTCAAACAGCTTTCAATTCAAGTAGAAAAGCAAGAAAACAAAAAACAGGAGGAAGGAAACAGGAGACAAAACCACCTTCCTCAGTTCCTTTGCTTAAATTTTTTCCCCTCAAATCTCATTTTAAGAGGAAAACACACATACACACGGAAAGAAAATATGGCCAAACCCTCTGGGAAGGTTAACATTTTATGCTAATTGGTCTCTGAAATGACCTTATAGAGAATGGAATTTCTAGAAAGTTATTATTTGTAAGAATAAGGTATCCAGGAATAAAAGTTTGTAAGATTGCTTGCAGAGTCAGTTAAGGGTAGAGACAAAGTTTATGGTTGTTCCTTCTTAGAAAATGAGCCAACTCCCAAGGTAATGCCTATCTGCCAGCGTAATGCAGAAATACAAAAATTTAATGTAAACCAAACCTTCCCTCACTATGGAGCACAATCTTAATAATTCCTATGAAATCAGTTCACCATAATTTCAGTTTCAGTAACAGTTGAAAAGATCAGAGAGGTATAAATATATTATCAAATCTGAAAAGCAGAAAACAAATAGACTGGAATCTCACCAAGTTCCTCCCTATTATATCCTAAAAAGAAGACAAAATAAAATCTCAAATCTTCTCAGGTATTGATATTCTACCAAAAAAGATAATTTGGGAATAGTTATGATTAGGCAATATATGCTCAGTCCTGAATCCATGACCTCTCTGCCAGTAAAAGCATTTGGGAAACTGGGAATGCAGAGACAACAGTCGCTTTTTGTCATTATCAGGTAGATTTCCAAACTTTATAATTAATGTAGACAGTGATGAGTAAAGCAATACCTTTTCTTGCTCCTTCTGCCTCCATTTCTTTAAGCAAACCCTGGTCTAGACATCAAAACTTTGTTTCCAAAGAAAAAAAGTCCAGGGGTAAGCTTGAGCGAGAGCTCACATTACACACAAAAGGCAATGTCCTGTGGTAAGTCTTCTTTCTGTTCACCACGACATCCACTCTCATGTTGTTGTATTCTATTTCATGCTTTTCTGATTGTCATCAATCAGAAGGACAATTCTATTCTTTGTTGGATAACTGGTCTATGCTTCCAAAAGTGAACAACAGCTCACTGAAATAGAAACTGCAGCAGTTGAGAACCAGGTCACAGATGTGAATGAGACAAAGTGAGAAATGGCTCTGAAGCTTAACAAGCCAAGAAATACTAGATGCAGGTGATGCAGAACAGGCAGAAGGACACAGTAAGGATAACAAAGCTTCACACTCAAAAGAGTGGAAAGATCAAACTGAAGAAATAAAAAACATTTTTAAAGAAACTAAGTTTTTTTACTTTTTTTTTTTTTTTTTTGCGGTACACGGGCCTCTCACTGCTGTGGCCTCTCCCGTTGTGGAGCACAGGCTCCGGACGCGCAGGCTCAGTGGCCATGGCTCACGGGCCCAGCCACTCCGCGGCATGTGGGATCTTCCCGGACCAGGGCACAAACGCATGTCCCCTGCTTCGGCAGGCAGACTCTCAACCACTGCGCCACCAGGGAAGCCCCAGTTTTTTATACTTTTAAAAACAATTAGTATACGATTTATGTGCAAAAAAAACAAACAAAAAAAATCTTCTGAGTCACAATAGCCAATCACAATCTGTGCTTAGGCATTAGAATTAGCACAGAGAGTTCCCTGTCAGGTATTCTTTTACAACTAGATTAAAATCTTCTATAATCAGAAAATCAATTTTGATATGGAAATGGATGTCAAATGGAGTTTTTTTAAGTATTTAAAGACATTTAAATCAACTAAACATCTCACACTTATTCCCTTTCTAAATTTTTCTCCCTTCTTTTCATAAAAAATAGAAGGTTAACAAGGGAAAGGGGCTCTGCATTATGAAATCTGAGACTACACCTGGGATAAGAAGCATTCCAAAAGATTTCAAAAGAGAAGAAACATTTTTTAAATGGCAGAGACAATTATTTTGTAATATGCATGTACTTGATTTTTGGCTCTTTACCTACATATAAAGTTAAAATTGTATCAGCACCAGGAGTTCCTAAAGACTAAACCAAAAATGTTTACTATAGTAGTCCCAATGAAAAAGATCCTACCCCACCCACCAATGTCAAACCAAAAAACCTAAGCATCACCCTGATTCCTCCTTTTCCCTTACCTTCCATTTCCTCCCATCAAGTTGTCTCAGTTTTACTTCCAACATATTTCCAAATCATCTGTTCATCTCTTCTGCCACTGGGCAGTCCAATCCGTCTTCATTTTTTATTAAACTTCTACAACAGCCTCCTAGCTGATCTCCCGGTTTCTATTCTTGTCCTCCTCTTACTCCATCTCCATAAAACATCACACATGATCTTCTTAGATCTCATCATGCCATTCTTCTACTAAAACCTTTACACTCTTTCCATTTCACCCAAAATAAAATTCAGACTCCTCTCTGTGACCCTCCATGACCTAGATTGTGCAAGCTCACCTTGCATCACTCTTCCTCTCCATCACACTCCAGATATACCTATGTTTTTGACCCTCGCATAAGTCACGCTCTCTCCTAATTCACAGACTTTGCATTTTCCGTTCTTTCTTCTTGGAATTTTTTTTTTTTAATTTGAAGAACACACTGATGGAAAAAATTCTAACAATACCAAAAATAAGCATGTGGAAAGAAACGACTACTTAAAATTCCAACACCTGAGAAAATTACCATTATTATTTTGAGGATAATCCTTTCCTGTATCTCTCTATGGATATATGTGCTATTACACACTGTATATATAAATACTCTTCCATATATTCCAACTCTTTCCATACTGGTTCTTTCTCATACTTTAGTTCTCAATTCAAATACCTCCTCAAAAGAGGCCTTCCAGGACCATCCTAAAGCATCCTATTCTTCTCTATCACATCACCTGTTTATTTTCTTCATTGCACTTATCTCTCTCTAAATTAACTATGTTTGTTTACTTGTCTCGTTTTTTGTCTGTCCAATCCCAACTGAATGTAAGCTCCCTACTTTCTCAATCACAACAGGCTAGCCCAAAACCTAACACATTGCAGGTGCCAAATATTTACTGAATGAACAGATGATGGCTTTGACTAATATTTATAAGCTGCCAAATCCTAAATTTATATCTTCCATTCAAATTTCTCTCCTGAGCTTCATAGTCATACTTAACCATCCCACTTGACAGCTCTATCTGGATAGACCATAGGTATTTTGGTCTCAGTGGGTCAACTACCTGCTCCTCCTCATGTTGTTCCCTATTTAGATGAATGATGCTACCATCAACCAAATTTCCCAAGCCATGAAGTTGAATTTTATCCTTGATGCAATTCTTCCCCTTCACCCCACATTTAACCAATCACCAAGAGCCTCTCCATATTACCTCAATTCTACCTCTTAAATCTCTTCAACCCATCCACTTCATGCAGCCCATCTGTTTCTCTTCAATGCTGCTACCACCACTCAAGTGCAAATCACCATCAATCGTTTCTCCCCTAGACAACTACAATAACCTTCTAACTTGCTGCTCCGGATCCATTCTTACTCCCCTCTAATTTACTCTCCATGCTGTAGCCTCAGTGGTATCTTCAAGATAACGATATGATCATGTCATACTCCTTAAAAATCTTCAGTGGCTTCCCACTATTCTTAGATTAAAACCTAACATCCTTATCATGGACTATAAGGCCCACAAGAAATATCCTTCATCTAACTATCCAGACTTTTCTCCATAATCCAGGCTTTGGCCTTCTTTCAATTCTTTAAACCTACCATGCTCTATCCTCCTTCAGAGTCTTCAAATATGCTCTTCCTTCTGCCTAAAACACTACCTACCATGTCACACCACCCTTGCTACACGTAACTCATCCTTCAGGTCTCAAACTCAAAAATCACTTCCTCAGGAAGAATGTGGTAGGCAGAATTCTAAAGATATCCCCCTCTCTCTCCCCAAGATTTCCATTCTCTGGTTATATTATCAAACAGTAATCTAGGTACTACTATGAAGGGACTTTGCAGATATAATTACTACTCAGTTGATTTTAAGATAGGCAGATTAACCTAGATTATCCTGGTGGGTCTAATACCATCAGTTAAGCCCTTAAAAACAGAGGTTTCTCTCAGCCAAGGGCAAAATAGGAAATCAGAGAGATACAGCAGAAGTCAGCCAACACCCTGTTTGAGCCTGGAAGCAGATTCTCTGCCCCCAGAGACCCCAGGCCAGCTAATAACTATGATTTAAGCCTGCAAGACCCTAAGCAAAAAACCCAGTCAAACTACCTGGACTTCTGACCTACACACCTGTGATATAATAAATGGGTGTTAAGTCACTAAATTTGTGGCAACAGTAGTAAAGAATACAAAGGCCCTTCCCTGACTCCCATGTCCACTCCAGACTGTGTTAAGGACCCATTATAATATTCATTATACTTATTACTTAATTTAATGTATGCAGTCTAAGATCTACAGTCAAAGGTTCTGTATTTTTGTGTACCATACACCATTATAATCCAACATGCACACAATTGGTACCTATAAATGTTTGTTGATTGAATGAACAAATTTTTCATTAAACTTTCTCTCAAAATTCGCAATCATTCTCATCTCAATTCACACCTCCCGTAAAGTGCTGTATTACAAAATATTTCTGTAGTAAGGGTCAATTGCTTTATAGCAGTTACTAAAAAGAGGGGAAGGGTGGGATGAATGGAATACATTCAACATGGGGCAGATGTTCTTTTTGTTTTACAAGTCCTTCCTCACTTGCCACTACCCACAATCTGAAATGCCTACTCCATGCCCAGTACTCCTAGGGAGCATGAACATGTGTTAGAGAATCACAAAAGATTACCGTACAGAGCCATTATTACTAATGTCACTGGGTCATATTCTTCAAGTATGTTGGATTATAAATAAAGGTTTAAAACAATTGTTCTACTTTTTAAAGAAACAGTTTTCAAACTGCAAAAAAATGCAAATTTATTCACTCTGCAACATTATTATTTCATAATAAAAAGAAACTGACTATATTAAAACTATCTAGTCAGGAAGAGGAAAAGTCAACAAAAAGAACATTTTACTTACATTAATGGGAAAGCAAAAAATGGGAGTGTCATGACAAGTCTTGCTGTAAATTCATCGGGAAGGTACCATAAGTATACAATTAAACATGTAAACAGATAGAGAATTGAAGAGTAGAGAATTAATCTTCCAACCCATAATTTTTGTAATCTCTGATTTTTTTCCCTAAATTCTTCCAATGCTTGAATTTCCTGTGAAGAGATAGTTATTATGTATTATTAAATCAAATTCATAAAGAAATTAAAATGGTAAAAAAATTTTTACATGATAGAGAGGTTATAAAGAACTCTTAAAAATTCAATGAAACATAATACCTTAATATTTTAAACAGAACATAATATGAAAAAGAAAATTAAAAATGAAGTCAAAACATATGAAAAATGTCTATTATGATTTGACAAATCTTTTTTAAATTAAAAATTAAGATATTTAAAAATAATGTTTGATAACCTATCAAATTAGCAAAGATCAGAGGTATAAAATTGGCATCAATAGTCTTTGTTAAATCAAACAAGTAATAATTCTCCCTGTATAAGGCCTAAAAGAAAAACTGACTATAAAAAGAATAAAAATTGAAACAGTGACCCATACTAGATTCTTTCAATCCATTCATCACTCTCAATATTCTCAAAGAATAACCATTTTTTTATGATAGAAAGTATAAAAAGCTGTGAAGTTTGCAAACTGATACAAATAGTTGCAGACTATTTTATAATCTACTTTGTCCTATCTGTAACATTGATTTACACCGTGCTGTAGATCAAATTTCATTCTAACATTCACTATTACCTGACACAGACTTCTTAGGTCACTGATAGACTTTGGATTTTAACATTGAAGTTCTCAGGCTTACTCTATATCACCTCTAAATTCCCATACCAGATCTAGTCTCCAAAGTAATATGTACTAAAATAATATTTATGTAACACCTAAAATGAATTAAAACACCCCAGAGCCAAAGAACATACCTTATCTATATTTTCCAGAACCTCTACAGTTGAAGGTTTTGTCTGTTATAGAAACAGAAATAAGAGACAGCATTAAAACCTGTTATCGCTAACTTAGAAACACTTTGACTTATATAATCATACAAGAACATTTTAATCCAAAATTAAGTTTTTTCAATGTTATTAAGCAATATGTATTTCTGTCTTTTTACAAATGAGATTTAGACTTAAATAAAAATTATAACTATAAACAAAATTACACAAGGCTAAAGAAATAAGATGTACCTACTTAACTTAAATTTTTAGTTCTAGAAGTACTTTCAACTCTGATAGCTCAATTTTTACCATCCTTAACCAACCCCAGTAAAACATACTTTTACTGAGAGAAAATTTGTTTAAATTTTCCTCCAAGAAAAATTTTCTTAGATGATTATTCAAAAGAATTCTATTAAGCTATTATAAATTATTAATTCTATAATAATTCTATTAAACTATTATAATTATAAATTCTATTTAAAAATTCAAGACTAAATATGGTCTGATTTACTATTGCTAAAAGTTCACATAGGACTCTGGAGGTCAAAAATCAATAGGCTACCTTCATTCTGAATTCCTAAAGTACTTTTCTGAATATCAGATTTTTAAAGGGCATCTAAGAATACTTCACTATTGCAGGGCTTGTTTGTCAAAGATATTTTTTATATCACCTAGAATAAAAACCAGCCAAAATGCCTCATACAACATTTGAAAAAAGTAATTACCAATTATATACTCAACCATCTAAGAGGGTAATGATTATCAATGCATTGTAGGGCCAACAGGTGTTGTTAATATTAGGTTGAACCATATGCAATTGCTGTTTATGTAGTCAAAACTGGCAGTTTCATATGGTTCAACCTAACAAGAAAGACAAAGGAAGAATAGATAAATTTGATTCTCAGGCAGAACTTTAATAAGTTTTAAAGGTGGGTCGAGGGTGTCAATGTAATGCCAATCCAAAACAAAGCATCTCCAGTAATAGGTCAAGAACTAAATTGTGTACCAAGTATTGCTAGACTCTATTGTTATGGTAAAAAGGAGTCAAAAAATAAGCAAAGTAGTTGTCCTAGACTACATTACCTCCTCTTATATTAGAGAAGAGCATTGACCAGAATATTTTATATTTTACAGCTCTAAATTTGAGATACTTCCTCTAAAGACTTAGCCAATAAAATCAAACTATATTTTTAATTTTGTTTAACCTATTAATTCCTAAAAGTATACCTAGTGTAACTTTAGTAAATATTTGTGACAAGCTTTAAGCAAAAAGATACAGCCTATAAAAACATAAATATTGTATAGAATACTTAGTTTCAACTATCTTTCAAGTAAGATTGAAATTTAGGCAGTATGAAAACAAGAAAAGATAACCATTTGTACACAAATGTATAAACAGAGAAATAAAAATAATTCATAGGTCAACGTGAAATAATTCTGTTAAACAGAGACATCAGACACCTATATAGCAAGTAGAATCATTAAAGTCCAAATAAAAAAATAATTCATAAGAGAAGAAAAAAATTAAATAGAGTTAGGGATAATATTAAACTACTACTCAAGTCTACACCACAAAGGAGACCCTTACAAATAGCTTTATGTGACACTTTTATATTAGACTAAGAACTGGCTGTAAAGAAAAGTAACTTACCCTCCATCGAGAAAATAATCCACCCATTTTTTTATTTGTAGAAACTGGGCACAATGATAAATATCAGTTGTCCAAAGGAATTCACAGCTAGAAATAAAGCAATTATTTTTAAAATTTAAGTTAAATATACAGGATATTCACTATAAAATTTAGATGTTGCGATACTACCCAAAAATACTATAAAATATTAATTTATTTGGACTCCACTTATGTGGAATTTTAATTCAAACAGTCTTGCAGACAGCCCACCTTTTAAAAATTCCTTTCTTCCAAGCCAAAACATATTTAAAAGTGAAAATAAAGCTGGAAAGACTTTTTAAGTAGCAAGGCATTTTAAAAGTGTATATTCATACCACTTTGCAATTTTCTGTTCCTTAAAGTAGGTCCCCTATATTGTTCTTCTAAGAAAAATTCTGCTGTAGTACATTTCTATCATTCAGCTGTCTCCCAACTAAACTAGTTATTTGGAATTAGGGGTGCTCTACAATGTTTAGAATAATATCACCTTACAATAATAGAAAGCCAACAGGATTTTGAGTAAGAAAATAAGGGTTATAAGGTTACCTGTGACAGTGAGCATATCATTTAATGTTTCTGAGCCATAATTTTCTTTTCTGTATATTAAAGTTAATAATACTACCACTTTTCACAGGATAGCCTTTATTATTACCATTTTACAGACAAGAAAATTAAGTGGAAAGAAGTTTAGTGATTCACCCAATAGCTCAGAAGAAACATTACCCAAAGCCACTCTATCTTCAGACTTCTGGTCTCTTCACTACTGTTCAACACCCAAATAAACATTTCTTTCTGAAATTGTGTCTAAGTCCCTCAAGTTAAACTGTCATGTCAGCTAGTTGTATCTCATATCCCCTTCTTTTAGTTGTTTTTCTATGACTCTTAAATGTATTAAATATTACCATACATATAAAAATGTATCAGCAATATTATATCCTAAATCAATTTACCAGTCAAGTTATATAATTTTTAATTCTTTTAAACTGAAATAGTGAAAGTATATTTTCAAACTTACATAGTTTTACCAGGTTACAGTTATATACTACCAATGTATAAAACTGCTTTATTTCCACCTAAAAAAAGTTAGGCCATTCTTACATTTTTTTAAACTCATAAATGTAATCACAAAATAATGCCAGTACAAAGTAAGTACATTCACTCTGCAATACTATTTTTAGGTTGAAATTAGCATCAGGCATGACTATCTTGAACTTTCTTGGTTAGAGAAGTAACAAAAAGTCTAATTATGAAACACACAAAGTGATTTTTACCAACAGAAATACCTATAATCTGTACTGAAAACTTCTGAAGTTTATAAATGTAATCAATGTTATAAGCCACATTTAAGTTGCAATCTAAATATTATTAATCCTTCAATAGTAAATCAGTATTCAAATTTCTAAAGTGTGGTTGTAGGAAATCCAGGAACTTTAATGAATAAAAGTATAAATTTCTGAGTTAAGACATTAAATAGATCTTAAAACCTTAAGATGCTAAAAATCACCAAGAAAGGTGGCTGGGAAGGGAAGATTCAGATGAACCACTTAACTTGTATATTTTCTTTTTTTTTTTTTTTTCCTGTATGCGGGCCTCTCACTGTTGTGGCCTCTCCCATTGCGGAGCACAGGTTCTGGACGCGCAGACTCAGCGGCCATGGCCCACGGGCCCAGCCGCTCCGCAGCATGTGGGATCTTCCCGGACCGGGGCACGAACCCGTGTCCCCTGCATTGGCAGGTGGACTCTCAACCACTGCGCCACCAGGGAAGCCCTGTATATTCTCAAAGTATACATTATCCCATGTATACGATGAATGCATGTGCTATACACCACTATGTATGGTGTATAGCACAGTGTTTTGTACACAACTGACCTACACATTTTGGTTTGAAACAGTTTATAGCTCACAAATCAGAATTTTTAATATTTGAAAGTAATGACAACAATAATATCATTTAAACACTTGGTAAGGACTTAATCTTCTAGCAGGCCCTAAAACAAATGCTTTTCATGAATTTTATCATTTAGATACTACCATCACTCTATTTTACAAATGGCAAAACTGAGTCTACAGAAGTGAAGTAATTTGCTAAGTTCCCAAAGACAGTAAGTAACAGAGCCAGACCCAGTATTTTAGTTTTGATTTTTTAAAAAGCAACAAGTTAGCGGTAGTGGCTTAAGAGATAAAACTACTATGTATAAAACAAATAAGTTAGAAGGATATATTGTACAGCACAGGGAATATAGCCAACATTTATAACTATAAATGGAGTATAATCTTTAAAAATTGTAAATCACTATGTTATACACCTGAAACTTATATGATATTGTAAATCAATTATAGCTCAATAAAAAAGGCAAAAAAAAGCAACAAGTTACTTCTAATAACTCAAAATCAGAAATTAAGTCTTTCTGTAGATTAGATTGGAATATTTATATATAAAACATATAAAAGCACCTCAGACATTCTCAAATAGCTGGTAAACAGAGCTACTGAAGTGGAAAGTTATAAACAGAAGACACAGGGTTAGTACAGTTTATCATGTAGCCCAATTCCTTCATTTGCTTAAATCTGAATGCTTAAATCTGCATGGAAGAGAAGCTAAATGACATGCCAAAATCATGCAGGTCCAGCTAGGGGCAGAACTGGTGCTAGAAGTCTCCAAGTACTGCCTCTACTTGTTTACTGCACGTCACTTTTAAAATTCATGTAATATGAAATGTATGCATAATATTACAATTAATACCAACTTTGACATCAATTATTTGCTTGGAGAATTGTTTTGATGTTAATGAAACAAATTACATAAGATCCCTGAAGCAGAGAACTGTGCTTCTAAATTTGTCCTCTAGAACAACACACTATGGTAATAGTCATTAAATGCCATATTCATCCTTTCAGGTTCATAATCAAAAAGCCAATCAACCCTCATTGTCCCAACTTTTTTTCTATCAAATTCTGGTATTTGTTAGGGAAGCCTGATTTACTATAATACACATGTATAAGTAGTACTTTCCAACAGATACGAAAGCATAACAAAATTAAATAAATCAACTATTTCTCTACAACTTTAATTTCATACCTCTTCTACTTCCAAACACTTTTTCCCTCCTTGCCACCTGAACATCTTAACTCCAATTCCTGTGGCCCATTACTACGAAACCTTGGGCAAATAAATAAATTAACCTCTCAGTTACTCATTATCTTCATCTGCAAAAGAGCGATAGTTAAGAACCCTCTCAAATGTTGAAAAGCTTAAACAACATAATGTATTCTAAAGTACTTACAACAGTGCCTGACACATACTAATTTCTCGATACAAATGGTTGTTTTTACTGCTGTGGTTGCTGCCCTTTTCTAGTCCATCTCTGCTTCCTTTCAACACATGGAAAATACATGGGAATCAAATAACTAGCATTTCTTTCTGAAGCATAAATCAATTTGCTTGCTCTTGAGTGGACAGATGGTTCAATCTCAAGTGGCCTGTTCCAAGAAATCTTCCGTGAACGTGTATAAAGAGTCTCTTTCCACTCTGCTATCACTATGGGACCTGACATGACCTTAAGAGCTGGGTGCATCTAATGTGTTTTTCACTAAATAATAACACCCACCATATTATTTGAATGTTTTCTATTAACTGCTATTCACACTCAGGTTTAGGTGTCAGAATTTGAAATCTTGGGATGTGTTATTCTTAAATTTTGAGCCTACTTCAAGTCATATTGAAATAATGGAATGAAAAAGGTCTTGATTCAAAATATGACTCAACCACATACTAGCTACGTGATCTTGTATAAACTAAACTCTCTAAGCCTCAGTTCAGCATTTGTAAAGCGGTGAAAATATCTACATCTACGCTTCACAGAATTGCTGCATGAGTTAAATGAAATTATATATCACTTGGTAATGAAATAATAAGTGTATAATAAATTATAGACATTATTACTACTATTACCAGAAAGCACATGTAGTACAGCAATACTTCTCATATGGAACACATTTCTTTCTAACTTCTTATAAAGAAACTGTTTCATAATTTTAAAATTGGAAAATAAAGTTAGTTTGTATTTTAACTGAAATTGTATTGCTCTCATTTTCTCCAGTATAAAAAATAAAACAAAATACTCTGAAGACTCTTACATTAAAATAAACTTTAACAGCAAAGGAAGTTTAGTTTTATGTTTATCAAGTTCCAAACTTAAGTAGAAACTATTGTCACCATCAACAGTACCTCTATAACACACTGGACAATTCAATTTGAGATTAAAGGTGTTTGTTCTATAACTCTAACTTTCAAATATCCTAACAGAAAAGACAATTCTGAAATATCCCAAACTACCACATTTATTGCTCAAAAATAAAATTACTGAAAAGAAGTACATCTCTAAAAGCACTTTTATTATACAACGACTAAGTTCTGGTCTTCATGGTAAGTCAATGCTCATTCTGAACTAAATACTACCAAAAAATGACTATTTGATTGTAAAGATTTCTCCTATAAATCATACCTGTTGTAAGCCATATAATTTCTTCCCTTTTTTATTCTTTCAAGTTAATAATATGTAAACACTAAGGTTTTTAACAGCAGTGGGTTGATGCCAGTAGATGACGGAGAAACTTGAAATTCTAATTTTAAATGTTTAAAAAAATGTGTTGAAAATCAACTTAGTCCTCCTAAAATGAAACTACGGGGGCTGTTGAAGACAAGAGATTAGCATTCCCTGCCAGTTTGAACATATGCCTAAACCAAGTTTACTCACATCCACACAAACTGCTGTTGAATTTTGTGTGGTGACAATTTTGTCAATGGTGACACCCAAGCCACTGAGAAAGGAGAAGAAAGTCGACACTAGGCACCACAAACCAGAAGCCTACTGGGAAAAGCGGAACATGGAAAATTCAGTGAGTCACAAATTTTACTTAGTAGAGTGAGGGCACCATCAGCAAAACTGCGTGCACCAATCCCAACTCTCTCTCAATTCCCTTACACTGTATTCAAGAATTAAAACTATGATGTAGTTTAGATTTGCTCTTCTCCTTCTGCCATGCCTATGACACCCACGCAATCTGGCCCTTCCCTCCACCCCACCATTGCTCAAAAAAGGACTACAGCCGAAGAGAGGCTTCTCTAAGCAGCATACAATCCACGCCCACACGCCTGGGCCGAGCAGCGTGACACTGACAGTTTTCGGTCCCTCCTGATCTCACCAACTCGTGGCGCCTCCGCACAACTCAGCAAAAGACGACAAGGGTAGAACCCACTCAAAGCGATGGCTTAGTGTAGGACTTTCTGACCCTTCGACCGAACAGGGAGGTGGGCCAAAGAGACGATGCTCAGCTCAACCCAGTCACTGCCCCCCTTCCCCGCCCCGAATCTCCGAGAAAAGGCTGGGGAACCAACTCCCCTCGGGAAACAGAAAGGGGTCTCCAGCACTCCAGAGCCACCCCTGCCACTGTGCTGGGAAACCAAGGGGATCAGGGGGCGAGACAGGATCAGCACGCAGCCGGGCAGGAGCTCAACTAGCCGCCGCCGCAGAGCTCGTAGGCCACTCGGCATGGGGCGGAGGCGCCCGGGAGAGGCAAGCGGGGGAACCCGAAGCGTATTTCCCAGGGAAAAGCTCAGCGCATCTCCCCTCTGCCGAACCCTTCCAACGGCCCTCATTTTGACCCCTCTACCTTCAAGTAGAAGCGGGCAAAGCCCGGCGCTGGCGCCCAGCTCTGCCAGCTTCGGCCGCCACAGCGCAGCCCGCCTCCGGAGCAGGCAGCAGCCGCCACTGACAGAGCGATGGGCTCAGCCAACTTCCCATCAAACCCCGCGCTCCCGCCGCCGGCCAATCGGCGCCGCAGCCGGCGCGCGGCGCTCCCGCGTCACGTAACCGTGACAGGGGCGGGCAGCTGAGGGGCGAGGCCGGCGGTTGGCCCGAGGACTTCTGTCCCTGTGGCTTCCGCGGCAAAATAGGGTGCTCGTCTTCGCGTCTCACAGGTGGACTCTCATTTATTATGACTCTTTAACAGTACAGTTACTTTTTACTCCTCCTCTGCCTCCTTCTTTTCTTTTAGAGCCCGTTCTGCCAAGTCTTACAGGCGAAAGAAAACCCCGAAATTGGTCCTGATGGTCCTAGACCGCCGCGGGAGAGAAGAGTGCGCTTGGGTGGAGATGGATGCACCTGGAAAGGAGTCCGCCCTGAAGAGTGCCCGACCAGCTGCCAATCAGCCGGCAGCAGAGCAAGTTAATGCTACACCGCTTAGAAGAGACGGGTTCCCAAACAAGCCAGTAGAGAAATTCAGCCTAGATTCCAGGAGTGCTTGAGGCTTTTATGACTCTTGGACGCCAAAAAGGGTCATTTGATATCTGGGCGCTTACCATTGTGTAGTAAACGTCGAATGTCCAAGGATGTTGATTTCAAACTTGTGGATAACAACATAAGCTGAATTTTCTATCTCTTACCTTAAGAACACTCCCTTCACAGGTCCTGGTACTAGGCCCACGAATAAACCACCTAGGTTTTATTTGCCTCAGATTTGAAACATTGGCTAAAGAGTGTTAAATCTCCTAGTCAACTGGGAATGACAAGTCTAAATAACAAATGGTACTTGAACCACACAAGGTAATGTTGGAGAAGGGTAGAGAAACCTCAGTAAAAGCTTTTGTCCCATTTTACCCCTGTGTGCAAACATTTTTCTATTTTATTTAGTTACATACACATTTTAAAATAATGAAAAGTGTCCATAGTATTTAAAGAGTATAAGCGTTTTAATATGCTACGTTTAAACTTTGACAACCAAACAGGTAAAGTAAGAAAAGAAAGTGAGCATAGTATCTAGTTGGTAAGAATAATTTATTATACTGGAAGCTACCAGATAATTCACTGTAGAGTTGCTTAACTGCTAAAATCTTTAGTTATAGCTTTGTAAACTTGAAGGGAAGGGAACCAAAGTTTTTTCTGGTACTCTGGGTCAGACACTTTACAAATCTAAAAGAAAATGAAAAGAAACATTTCACCTATTCTGGTATGGAAATTTAATCATTTTGTTTTTTCAGCTTTTGCTTTTTCAAAGTTGTTTTTTTTTAAAAAAAAAAAAAAAGGCCTGTGCAAGACTTAAAGGCCAAACTAATGGTTACCAGGAGGAAGGGTTGGGGGGGGAGGGATAGCTAGGGAGTTTGGGATTGACATGTACACACTGCTATATTTAAAATGGATAACCAACAAGGACCTACTGTATAGCACAGGGAACTCTGCTCAATATTATATAACAACCTAAATGTGAAAAGAATTTGAAAAAGAATAGATACATGTATATGTTAAAAAAAGAGGCCTGTGCAGTTTTGCAGATGAATCTCCTCACCTCAGGACAATCTCTTTTCCTAAGAGAACAAGGAAGAAATGTTTTCTACTTGCTAATGATTTGTTCTCTAGTTTTTTGGGGTTTTAAAATATTTATTTATTTGGTTGCACCAGATCTTAGTTGCGGCTCACAGCCTCCTTAGTTACAGCACACAGGCTCCTTATTTGCGGCATGCATGAGAGATCTAGTTCCCTGACCAGGGATCGAACCCAGGCCCCCTGCATTGGGAGTGCAGAGTCTTATCCACTGCGCCACCAGGGAAGTCCCTGTTCTCTAGTTTTAACTGAGCCATCAAGATCTACTGTAAAGGGGACAAAAACAGGAGAGGGAAACAGGAAAGAACTAACTGGGTGCAAGAGATTCCAAAAACCTAATCCTGAGACAAAATTCCCTAGGTAATTGATCTACAAGAGAAGAGATTTGGCCTGGCAAGGGGAGAGAGAAGAGTATTAAATAATTAACTTTTTTAATCCTCCCAGCAATGTTTTAAGGTATCAGTATTCAAATGAAGAAACTGAAAAGTAGAAAAATTATACATATATCGTTGAAAGTAATGCTAACACTGCCTCTACCAAGTGGTAAGAGTTTGTAGGCACAGTGAGGGAAGACATTAGAAGCAGAGAAATCAGCATATGCACTATATGGCTGTACTACAAGCTACAACGGTCATTCCAAATATTTACTGAGGACAAGACCCTGTGTTAAGTGCTAGGGATACAGAGATAAGTAAAACAGCTGTCCTAAAGCAACTGATGCTAGTGAGAGAAACCTTCAAGAAAACAACAAAAAAAATACAATATAAGGTAAATAAGTGTCGTGGTAGAGGCAAATTTCAAAAGATTGGAAAATCATTAGGCAACAAGAGCCAGAGGGGATGTGGGAAAGCCAATGAAGGTGGTTCTTCAGTTGAGTCCAAATATTCATCCTAAAAATTGTTCTGGAATAGGTTCTAAGGAAGTGAAATCAAACGAGAGAAGATGAGCAAGGAAACAAACTATTCTAGGCAAAGGAATTCAAAAATGTCTAATTCAACAAATAAGTGAGCCACATTTATTTAGATAAATAAATGAAAGTTGCAAGAGATAGGTGCTCTGAGAGCTTACATTAGGGTCACTCACTGATCTGGTCAGAAAAGTTAGGTAAGACATGCTTGAGGAGGTCTCCTGGAAGAGAGATCTGAAGGCTGAGAGACAAGAAAGGAGAAAAGGAAACAGGGAACATCGTGTATTTTGTCAGGAGTGAACAGTGCAAACCCGAGGGACTGAAAGGAGGCCATTGTGGCTAGAGCATAGTTTGCAGGGAGACCAAACTAAGCAGAACTTGGTTGGCCATACTGAGAACCTTCATCTTTTTCTTCAGAGCAAAGTGGGGAAGGGATATGACCTGATCAGATCTGTGTTTTGAAAAGATCATTCCAGATGCAGTGTGGGAACATGAACAGGATCAGCCTTGGACCAGTTAGGACCTATGGGTCATGGTTAGCGTTGATAGTAAGTAGTTCAAGTGGACTGGGATGGGCACAAGGAGATGGAGACAGTGCAGAAAATGGAACGATTTAGGAAGTGAAATAGGAGGTCTTGGGAATGGATTTAGATAAGGCAGAGTGGAATGAATGGGGATTGAGGGAGAGGAAGGAGTCAGAAATGATGGGATTTCTGGCAGGCCCAGTGGGTGGATAACAATGCTCACTGAGGTGTGGGGAACACTGAAGGAGAGTCGGATTTGGGGGAGGAAGATGATTTCAATTGAAACATGTTGAGTCTCAGATGTTTTCGGGACTTCAAGGAGAGATGTCATGTAAACATCTATGGGTCTGCAGCACTGAGGAGAAGTCTGGGCCAGAGAAAAAGTATTTTACGGTTTGTAATATGTTCTTTTCCACAAGGTACTTATTTTTTCAAAATGCAAATATTATAAATATTGTGGAAAAACGAAAGAAAAAGAAGTCTCTAGAGCTGTTTCCCAAACTTCCTTTCAAATTACCTGGGGACTTCATTTTGAAGAAAACAAGTTCTCAGGCTTATACCCTATAGATTCTGATTATACATGTCTAGTATGAAGCCTCAAAATTTGGATTTTTTAACAAGTGCCACTGGTGATTCTTCCTCTCAGTGATTTTCTCTGGGCAATGGTACTCCAGTGCCAGAGGCCCCCTGCATGAGAGTTATCCTAAGTGCTTATTAAAATATAGACTCTTGGGCCCTGCAGACTAAAATCTGTAGGGATGGGAGGACTGGAGAAAGGAAGATGGTACAGTACCAGGTTGTCCAAGATTTCACCATCTATGGCAGAGGTGTCCTAGGCCCTCCACCAGGCAGTTCAGAGGAGAGCTGGTGTCCTTTGTTGTATGATGCAAATGTAGGCAGCAGGCAGCCCTGGCAGGCTGGTATGATAACAGCTTTCCTGGCTTCTAGCCCAGGCCTCCCGCCCTGTCCATTGAAATGGTGCTCAGCCTATTCTGATGCTCTCTTTTTCTGACACTCCTATCAAACCTCATCCTTCCCTTCCAGGGGAAGGTGTTGTGCGTGTCATGCTCCATATACCCCTCCCAGTTCAGAGGTTTCTTTTAGCTAATCTGGCCAGGGTTGGGAGAGAAATACGTTCAAATGCTATGTTTCACTCTCAGCAAAGTTTTTTTTATTCTCAAGAACCTACTTTGTAAGCGTTTTGTTTTTAAAGACTGAATTGTTAGTGCCACTGTAACATCTCTATTTCTCTATGAGGTACTGTAGATGTAGAGGAAGAATCAGAAAGTATGGGGGGAAAAGAGAAGATTAGAATTTTTTTTTTTTTTTTTTTGGCTGTGCCGCGTGGCATGCGGGATATTAGTTCCCTTACCAGGGATCGAACCCACACTCCACACTCTCTGCAGTGGAAGTGTGGAGCCTCAACCACTGGACGGCCAGGGAAGCCTCTAAAATTATTTTTTGAGATGGGAACTACAGCAAACACACAGAATAGTTCATTAAACAGAATATAACCTAAACACTCATGTAACCTCCACTGGGTCAGAAAGTAGAACATTATCAACATCCCAAAAGGCCCCAAACTGCCCCTTCCCTTATAACCCCCAAGTACCTAGGGTTAATAACCACTGTCATGATTATTAACATATTCACTTTGTTTTTCTTTATAGTTTTATTGACTAATTACTCAAACAATATAGCTTATGCCTGTCTTTCAACTCTATGTAAATAGAATCACAGAGTAAGGTTTTTTTCACGTCTTGAATATTTTTAATCAAAGTTAAGATTCATCCATGTGGATGTCGCTATAGATTTTTATTAAAATTTCTTTAACTGTATGTATTAATTTCAGGGAGAATAATATCCTTCCACATGAGCCTTCCCTTTCTGGAATGTTGTATAACTCTACATTTGTTCAAGTGTCCTCACGTATTTTCCAAAAAAATTTTTCATTTTCATCATATGAGTCTCATATGTTATAATAGGTAGAATTCTAAAGATGGCCCTCCAAGATTCCCATCCCCTGGTTAGCCAGTAAAACAATAGTCCTGCTGTGAAGGCCTTTTACGGATGTAAAAGAGGCAACCCCGAGCTCCAGGGACTGGGCCTTGAAGGGCATGTTCAGGTTGGAGGATGCATGTGTGGACCAGGAGGGGACCAGGTTCCATCCAGAACCAGCTTCTAGATGGCCTTTCTAGCCCCAGGCTGTGCTTGTGCATCCTTGGGGGACGCAGGAGGCAGATACTGCCGTCCCTGGGCCCCGCACCAGGCTAACCACATGCCATTACTCGAGATGAGCCACAACATGCCTGGATTTCTGATCTACAGAACTGCGAGATAATAAATGAGTGTTGTTTTAAGATGCAAGTGTTTCAGTAATGTGTTATGGCAGCAAAAGAAAATTAATACACACCTTTCTTATTAAGCAAAAATCTTTTTGGCTCATCAAGTAAGCCTTTACTCGAAGTAGGATGATACCAGGGAAGGTCACACTACTCAAGTCCTATAGCTGAGATCACTTCACCTTTTAGAATCCAGACTAAAAATACACATATATCTACTGAAGGTGGCACTTGAAGCTACTCTCAGCTGCCTCTGAAGCTGGGTTTGGTAGATTGATAGTACTTGGGAGGAGAGGGACGACAAGGCGGGGAAAGCACAGCAACAAAAGCCAAGAGCTTGCGGTGCAGCAGAAGGAACACTGCGGCTCCTCAACCTGTTTGCTCACTTCACATTTAGATTCGTCCAGCCCATGCTCTGGAAGCAAATGCATGCTAAATGTAGTTCCCATGTCCTAATAAAAAAGTGAAGAAAGATTAAAGGCTAGATTGCTGTGAAATAACTGAAAATAAAGATTGACATTTATCAAGTCTAACATTAAAAATTCATCTATTATCATAAATAATGCATAATTCCAGAGACCATTTGTGTCTGAAAGGCATAATTTAAAATTAGAACACAGGGGGCTTCCCTGGTGGCGCAGTGGTTGAGAGTCCGCCTGCCGAAGCAGGGGGCATAGGTTCGTGCCCCGGTCGGGGGAAGATCCCACATGCCGCGGAGCGGCTGGGCCTGTGAGCCATGGCCACTGAGCCTGCGCGTCCGGAGCCTGTGCTCCGCAACAGGAGAGGCCACAACAGTGAGAGGCCCGCGCACCGCAAAAAAAAAAAAAAAAAAAAAAAAAAAAAAAAAAA
Source organism: Phocoena sinus (assembly GCF_008692025.1). NCBI lineage: Eukaryota > Metazoa > Chordata > Mammalia > Artiodactyla > Phocoenidae > Phocoena > Phocoena sinus. The sequence goes on along the minus strand of NC_045769.1, from coordinate 57,861,575 downwards.
AAAAAAATTAGAAACCAAAGTATCCTGGCATGTAGATAGTTCCATGTGAGCTCAATTTAGTTACTGAAAAAGAAAGAAACATTTCCTTCTTAAAATGAAAAAATAAAAAACTTTGCTTGTTCTGGAAAAATATATATATAAACTAAGCTAAAATAAACTATTGGCTTGCTGCCCAGTAATTCTAAAAGATGGCATTCTAATGCTACCTGAAAAATAATGACACACATGACAAATCAGGGAGCTAATGAAACTTGAGTCTTCACTTGTATGCATGTAAAGCTTACACATAAAACAAGGAAGATGTAGCTTTAGCTAATTCATACTGAGATTTATTGTTAATAGGAGTCATAAGAGTACATGGGATTTTACAAAGCATAAAATATGGAAGACAAATTTTCTGGCCTGAGGAGCTTAGTAAAACATGTGTAGGCAGTAGCTAACAGGAAAAATATTAAGTCATGATGATTTACAAGTGATCACCAATGGGCGACTGGGTATAAAAAAAAAAGATGTCATAAAAACAGAGAATTGGGAAATGCCAGGGATTTGAAAAAAGATTGCAAAAGCTCGAAGGAAGAATGAAAAAGAGATGTGAGAAATGAAAGACAAAGGTCTAAGAAATGAGGAAGGAGAAAAAACTGAAGATAAAGATAGAAGAAAAGACTTGCCACTGTGAGGTATGAACCAATACATGAGAAAAAACGTAGGATTGATTTGCTTGACAAACCTCTGAAATTAGACAACTGGAAATCCTAACTATACAGTTCATTTCTTATAAAGTTTAAGAGCTAATTTTCCCAAACAGTAGATACTAAACCAAACTTCTTGTTCAAGCCAAATTATTCCATCTATAACATATGTATATATAAATAAGATTCCGTGCAACTCTGTATGCAGCTGAATTGTGAACAACTTAAAAGCTTAAGAATATTTTTTAGCTATAATGTAAAAGGAACTTCACTTTAGACTATATATTCAAAAGCAGTAGTTTTCTTTATATATACATATGTTCTAGGAAAGTCCCAATGCTATGGCAATACTGAAATCAGACCCAATATTTCTCTCCAAGATAAAGGCCAACTTCCTGTGCAGTGTATTCAGGGCCCACACCATCTCCATGTGCTACCTTTGTGGACACAGCAGGTGTACAGTTTTCTCTTCATTCACCAAATAGGTCATACTCAGGAAATTATCTGTTCAAAAAATTTGTGCATCTTTAAATGACATTGTCTTTTTATTAATGAGTTTTGGGCATTCTTTATTAATTCTGGGTATTCCTTTTCAGATATGTGGCTTTCAAATATTTCTCCCAGTCTGTGGCCTGTCTATTCATTCTCTTAAGTGTCTTGCAAAAGGCATGAGTTCTTAATTTTAATGAAGGGAATTTATCATTTTTTTCTTTTATGGGTTGTGCCTTTAGTATCATATCTAAGAAATCTTTATCTAACCCAAGATCACAAAAATTTTCTCCTAAGTTTTCATCAACAAGTTTTATGCTTTAAGGTTTTGCTTTTAGGTCTATGATCCATAGTGAGTTAATTTTATATATAACGTGTGAGATATGAGTTGAAGTTCATTTTAAAAATTTTCTTTGCATATAGATGTCAAACAGTTTCAGCACCAACTGTTAAAAAGATTATCTTTTTTCCATTGAATTGCCTTTGCACTTCTGTCAAGAATCAGTTCACTATATATTTGTGTGTCTATTTCTGGGCTCCCTCTTCTTTCTATATTTTTGCTGTTTACCACACCATCTTGACTACTCTACCTTTACAGTAAGTAAATGAGGTGGTGTGAGTCCTCCAACTTTGCTCTTTTTAAAAATTGTTTTGGCTATCCTAGTTCTATATGAAGTTTTAAGTAAATGTATCAGTTTATAGAAAAAATTTTGCTGTGATTTTTATTGGGATTGCATTGAATATATATATTATTTTGAGGAAAACTGGCATATTAACAATATTGAGTCTTCTAATCCAAGGACAGAGTATTTCTCCATCTATTTAGATCTTTGATTTCTTTCATCATTATTTTATAGTTTTCAGCATATAGATCCTGCATATTTTTGTTAGATTTATAACTATTTCATGGCTTTGGTACTATTTTTTAAAATAGATTTATTTATTTATTTATTTTTGGCTGTGTTGGGTCTTCGTTGCTGCACACAGGCTTTCTCTAGTTGCGGCGAGCAGGGGCTACTCTTCGTTGCGGTATGCGTGCTTCTTATTGCAGTGGCTTCTCCTGTTGCAGAACATGGGCTCTAGGCATGTGGGCTTCAGTAGTTGTGACACGAGGGCTCAGTAGTTGTGGCTCATGGGCTTAGTTGCTCTACGGCATGTGGGATCTTCCCAGACCAGGGCTCGAACCCAGGTCCCCTCATTGGCAGGCAGATTCTTGACTGCTGCGCCACCAGGGAAGCCCGATATGTGAATCTTAAGAATGGCTGTCAAGTGTGGGAAAATTACTATCAGATTGTTAGTTTTTTCATATAGGCATTGTAAGATGTCAGGGTTTTCATGTTTCTTTGTGCAGTAATTAATTGAAAATATTCTTTGAATCAATAGCAGTTATTACTCATTCTTGATGTCCTTGTTGTAATAGCACATTATGAGTTTTATATTACTTTTTTCAAAGTAATCATTTTGTGTCTAATCAAAAAGAGTTTTAAATCGTTTTCCAGTGTGTTCATATGATCCCTTCCTCTCATTAACTGCATTATCAAACTATCCAAGAGCCTACTCATCACTTCTATTTGAAATGTATCTCTTCCTTTAGTGAATTCCTGCTTTTGGTGATGATTTGACACCTTTTTTGTTGCAAATACTTCTTGATGTCAGAACAATTTCTATTAATTTAATTGCTTACCTTTTCCACTTTTGTTTCATATTCCATTAATTTTTTAAAATAAATTTATTTATTTTTGGCTTCATTAGGTCTTAGTTGCTATGCTCAGGCTTTCTTTTCAGTTGCAGTGAGCAGGGGCTACTCTTCGTTGTGGTGCGCAGGCCTCTCATTAAGGTGGCTTCTCTTGTTGCGGATCACAGGCTCTGGATGTGCGGGCTTCCGTAGTTGTGGTACATGGGCTCAGTAGTTGTGCCTCGTGGGCTCTAGAGCGAAGGCTCAGTAGTTGTGGCACACGGGCTTAGTTGACCCACTGCATGTGGGATCTTCCCAGACCAGGGCTCGAACCCACGTCCCCTGCACTGGCAGGTGGATTCTTAACCACTGGGCCACCAGGGAAGCCTGGTGAATTATCTGAATTTTTTTTTATCTGAATTTTTTCTCAGTTCTTTATAAATAGATTTAAAGATGAAGAAAGATGGTCCCCTTTATGTAATTCAAATAAGGTGATTGCAATTTCTTAAATATAGAAGCATTTCAAAGTGTCTTTCTGTATTACAGTTATAATGATGTATTTGCTGGTTGTCAATTTTTTGAATAAGATTTTTGGTTTTTCTTGTGTGTTGGGGTTTTTCTTCCAAATCTTTGAAAATATATTTTAGCGTCTGTAAAATATCCTTGACCCATGTTGTAAAGCTTGAACAGCTTTATAATGGATAACCCATTATATTACTCTTAGACTTTTTTTTAAATCCATGTTGATATGTTTATGTAAAATACTCCATTTGTGAGAGGAACCTGAAATGAAAATAACTGTTGTAAAATGCCGAGGTGGTTAACAACTGTGAAGCAGCTTTTTCTCTTACCAGATTAAAGGAATGAGCTGCATGTGGTATATATCCTGCACACTTATTAACATTCTTTAAAGGCTGCTGGGAGCCCTTTTCCTCACCTTTGTTGGACAACACTCCATGAATGTTTTCAACCACAGGTTACCATTTCCAAAAGTTATTTTACACTGTTGGATAAAGCCACAAGCTGGTTTTCAGTCAGTGAAAAAATTTAAAACTATACATAGAGTTTTCGATAACAGCAGTAGAGCACAATAATGGCCAACTAATGGAGTAGTATTTGGTTTCTGGTTTATTTATCTGTTAACCCTTCCATTATATAAATATTTTCCCATTACTTCTATTCATTCTTCATAAACTGTTACTTTTTTTTTCCTATTTTGGGCATTTTTCCAAGTTCTCATGCAAAAATTAATTAAATTTAACAATTATTTCTAGGATTCCCATTAAATTTCTGTTAATTGAATCATGATTATTGTTTCATCATGACCTCTGAAAGTTCCCTTAAAAATGCAATAACCTCAACTACTCTTTTCAGCTCTTCAAAATAATATGGAATGTTCTTACTCAGCTGTTTTTTGATTTACGGGTAATCTAAGAAAAGATAGTTGTCTTGTGCTCCATAGAATAGTCACAGCTTTTGAGGGCTTTCGATATATTCGTTTAGTCTGAAAACCCATCCCGTGTAAGTAATGTCTGTCTTGTTGAAAATAATTTACAAACAAAACAATGTTTATGATCTTCTTTTTGCCTTGGCATAAACTAGCTAGAATCTCATAAGAGTGTGACTATTTTAAACATTTTTTTTCAAAATATCTTTTTAAGAAACATCTCTCTTGCCCATTTTATGTTCTGTTTGATTCTGTATAAATGTTATTGGAATCACAATTTTGAAGGAAAAAATTTTCTTTAATTAAAGTACTGAATGACATTATTACTTTTTGCAATAGGGCCATAATAAAAGACCACAGTCCTTATTAAGGTCAATGAAGTCATCAACATGAAACTGCTGCGAACCTTTGTTGACTATACAGATTGTATTTTGCTTGACTATTTTCTATTTCTCCTGCTTTTTCATTTCCTCTTTGGGAGTGCCCTGATTCTCATAATCTTTATCTCTTCTGTTGTCATTTTAATCATCTAAATTTTCTTGGCTCTAATGAGTGCTTTCTTTTCTTCATGATTTTGGCAGTTTTAGTAAACATTCCAAGCTAATAAGAAAGTTTTTGATATTTTGAAGCTTTTGTGAATCTTCAGTTTAAATTTTTTGCTTCCAAAAGGATACTCTCTTCATGAGAACTCAATTTTCCACTTATAATTTTACTCATCTGATGATTGAAAGAATTTTCCACAGACTATCTTCTAGCTCCATATGTTGCAAACCTTGTTTCTCCTCCACTAACAGCCTATTCCCACCATCCAGGTACCACTCATCTTGTGTTAGCCTCTGGCCTTGCACCTTCATACCACCATGCCAAGTGAGCAGGTAGAACAGGCAATTGAAGTATGCTGCGAGGTTATTCTTACCCTGAGTGCTTAGCAATAACCATAGGAGTGGCTGTGAACCACGTAAATATATCCCACTAAACCTAAAATAGCATATCTCCAAATCAACTACCTCTAAGCTGGATCCCAAAACTGCCTAAGCAATTGCAAAGCCACCTAACACAAGGGGAAGTGTGATGAAGGGAAAGCCAGAAAGGAAAGACACAGCAGTCTTCACTGGTTGGAGTTAAAATATCTTACTTGGGCAAATTTTGCGAAAATAAATAATTTGGGGAGCACGTCATTAGAGTCCCTATCAAGAAGCTTTATTAACATTTTCTTCCAAGGAGTCATGACACATCAACCTCCTTAGCTTCTTGGTAAATCTGCCTCTGGACATTACTTCCAGGCTTTATCCACAATTTCCCCAACTGCCTGAAATGTATTATCTCTTCTTCTACTCCTAGCAAATCCCTACTCTTCTTTCACGGCTTAATTCAAATGTCATTAATTCCCTGAGAAAGAACCCAGTGTATTGGAAAGAATTTGGGTTCTGATAAAAGTCAGATAGAGGGTTTCAATCTTGGCTGGGCTTCATGTTCTTTGTGTGTCACAACCAAAGTACTAACTTCTTTGAACCTCAATTTCTTCATATATAAAATACAGATAAAATATATATACATTGCTGACTTGTAAGAATTTTTAAAAATTTAGCAATTTCATCAATTCTATTTTTCTCATTTTAATATCTCTGCATAGAATATTGGAAACATTGAGAAAATGGTGCTTAAGAGAGGCTTTAAATTATTTGTTTCTCTTCTTTTAGCATTATTTTATTATTTGGGTGATCAAAAGAACTGGAACTAGGATGAAGTGAGTGAGACATTTGCCTTAGGTCCAAACTATAGGGAGGTGTCAAAAAACTCAGTAATCAATATAACTTCAATATTTTTAAAAAAATCAGTGCAAAAAAATCCATAATGAACAAAATATCAAAAATTTTTTTAACAATGGGATCAGTACTACTGATTTTTCCTTTGCGTTAGGCTCCAATATGACTCACATTGGAACTGGTGATCAAAACTTGATGGAAGAATTTGGAAGATTATTTTTTATAACTATGCATAGCATTTAAATTATTCTCTTTATATTCAGTTGTTTTTACAGATGCCATATTTCAATACCTCCAGTATTAATTTTTCTAGCATCAAACCTTAGCCCTCCACAATAGATGATTATGAACAAATTGTCTTTGTTTTACCTTAGAAATATTGTTTGCTCTATTGAAAAGTAGGTTACTGTTTTGGAAATCAATTTCTATTACAGATAACCTCACTCTAGGATGATCTACTCCATTTTTTCCTACACTGAAGCTATTTAAATTTCACTCTCAACCTTTTGCAAAATGACTCATTTCAGAGTACTTCAGAGATCTTATGTTTCCTTTAGGAATTCTACCTATATACAGTAAGTTGTTCTTATTTTCCATCTAAATTATTTAGCCAAATTTATTTATGACTATTTCTCTGAGGTGATGGAGTAAAACACTTCAGATAGTCTACTTGAGATATGCTCTGTAATGTGTACTCTCATACACTGTTGGTGAAAGCATAAATCGGTACTTGCTTAAGGTCAATTCTAACATAACCACCAAATTTGAAATATGCATGGCACATATTACTTTTATAATTAAAATAATAATTTTTAAGTGTATTTTTTTCCCATTCTATCCTTCTAGGTGAAAGAGTACAGGATCCCTGGCTTCAAGGACCTCATACTTTAAAGGTGAAGGAGAAAAGAATAACTTGTGGTCTTTACATAGGGTGATATTTTAAAATTGTTTTGAGGTGTGTTTTCATATTATAAATATTAATTATAACCCATAATTATAGCCCACGTAGAAAGTATAAGGAGAGTCTAAGGGCTTCCCTGGTGGTGCAGTGGTTGAGAGTCTGCCTGCCAATGCAGGGGACACGTGTTCGAGCCCTGGTCTGGGAGGATCCCACATGCCGCGGGGCAACTAGGCCCGTGAGCCATAACTACTGAGCCTGCACGTCTGGAACCTGTGCTCCACAAGAGAGGCCGCAACAGTGAGAGGTCCGCGCACCGCGATGAAGAGTGGCCCGCGCTTGCCACAACTAGAGAAAGCCCTCGCACAGAAACGAAGACCCAACACAGCAAACATAAATAAATAAATTTAAAAAAAATAAAAGGTTGAAGCCAGATTGGAAAGCCATTTAAAAAAAATATTTTTGACAGTATGATAGTTTTAAAAAATGGTATCTCACAACATTGTAAATCAACTATACTTCAATTTTTAAAAATGGTATCTCATCATAGTTTTGTATTTTTTCTAATTATGAGGGTGGTGGATCATCACTTCATGTGTTTAAGAGCAACATTTACTTTCAAGGCTCATTATGTAAAGAGTAGTCAATATTTCCTTCCAAATTTGACTAGATATTTTTCCTTTCAATGAAAAGAAATAAAAAACCCTCCTACTGAGTTGTAGCTTTATAACAGCTACCATTAAAATAAATAGATGATAGATAAATAAACAAATAAAAACATTACAACACTTTAGAATATAAAAGCAGAGTTTTTCCACCTTTTCTGGAAGAATTCGAAACTTTATCTTTGGATTGTAACAAAGATGTGAAATTTCACTGAGATTATCTATTAGTAAAGTTGGAAATCCCCACAGTATATAAATGCTCAATTTGAATTGCTTTTCACTATTCCATGACAAATGCAAAAAAAAAAAACCCAAAAACCAATAAAAAATGTTTTCCTTCAAAACAATAGCTGTGATATTATTCAGTAATAAAAAGTAAACTTCTAAGACTTAGAAAATCCCTCTTCTAATGAAAGCTTGTCTTTAGGAACCTTCTAACATGATTATTGATGAGTAACATAAGTATAGTATAAATTTTAATGCAGTATCCATAAATAACATTCTTACATTGTTGCTAAGGTTGTAACACCAATGTAAAAAAACATTATAAATGAATGTCAATAGTAATGTTTCCCTCTGTTCTATGTCATTTCACTGTTGGCATTAAACCATTCCCTTTCTTTTTTTAATTTTTTAAAAGTTTTATCGGAGTGTAGTTGATTTACAATGTTGTGTTAGTTTCTGCTGTATAGCAAAGTGAATCAGTTATATGCATATACATATATCCACTCTTTTTTAGATTCTTTTCCCATATAGGTCATTACAGAGCATTGAGTAGAGTTCCCTGTGCTATACAGTAGGTCTTTATTAGTTATCTATTTCATATATAGTAGTATACCATTATCTTTTTTTTTTTTTTTTTTTTTTGCGGTATGCAGGCCTCTCACTGTTGTGGCCTTTCCCATTGAGGAGCACAGGCTCCGGACGCACAGGCTCAGAGGCCATGGTTCACGGGCCCAGCTGCTCTGCAGCATGTGGGATCTTCCCAGACTGGGGCACAAACCTGTGTCCCCTGCCTCGGCAGGCAGACTCTCAACCACTGCGCCACCAGGGAAGCCCTACCATTATCTTTTAATCATTGTTATAGAAGTTAGTCTTACTAATTAAAATCTAGCACTTGAAATGTATCAAAAATCTTAGAACTTTTCTAGTTAGTTTGTATTGATAGTATGGAAATACTTAGTATTTTTAATATCTTTTTTGGTGGGGGGGGGAATCGGTCTTCTTACTCCCTACTTTCCACCCACCCAATCATCCTCAACCAGAGAAATAGCTCTCTCAAGTTACAGATAAGAGATGCCAATTAATCAATCCGGCTGGTCACTGGAGTGAAAGATGTCACTGCCAGATCCCCTGATAACCTGTATAGTGGCACAGACTCCTGGAATTGAAAAGGAGCCAGCTTGCGGAGTCATTTAATCCAGACCTCTCTCTTCCTGCAAGCCTCTGCCTGAAATGTCTAAGACAGATGGTTTGTCCTTAAAATTCACCAGGGACAGAGATTCTACAGTATTACTCTGGAGCCTTTTCTAATGTTTAATCACTATTACTGTCAGGTTAGTTTAAGCTCTTTCCTGCTAGTTTTTCCTCTGCAGACATGGAAAACAGTTGGTCAGCAACCTCTTTATAATCACCTTTCCAATAGGCAAAGACAGTTAACAAGGTGCCCTTCAGCCTTGTTTTTTCAAGTTTACACAATTTATCTTCTATCCATTTTTAATATATCAATATTTTATCTCTATATCACTATTTTGTCTCATTAAACATTAGGCTTACTTTTCATTAAACTCTTTTTAAAAATTTTTTTTTTTTTTTTTTTTAGCTGTATTGGGTCTTCGTTGCTGCACGTGGGCTTTCTCTAGTTGCTTCGTTTTGGTGCGCGGGCTTGTCATTGCGGTGGCTTCTCTTGTTGCGGAGCACGGGCTCTAGACACGCGGGCTTCAGTAGTTGTGGCACGTGGGCTCACATTGTGACTGGCGGGCTCTAGAATGCAGGCTCAGTAGTTGTGGTGCACGGGGCTTAGTTGCTCCATGGCATGTGGGATCTTCCTGGACCAGGGCTCGAACCCATGTCCCCTGCATCAGCAGGTAGATTCTTAACCACTGTGCCACCAGGGAAGCCCATCATTAAACTCTTTCCATTTGTTCTATATCACCCCTAATTTAACATTATAGTAAGTTCTTTAATTGTAATGTGGTTTTTAAATTTTTAATTATTGTAGGATAAGGTAACAACACTTTTGTTTATTCACTAAATAAGTACTATTGAATATTTTGTGCCAGCAAGAAAAAGATAGGCAGATCTCCTGCTCTCATATAATATATACTCTAATAGAAGAAGTCAAGAATAAGCAATTAAAAATGGATCTATAGTGTAATATAATATAATGCTATGATAAGAATAAAGCACCTTGTATGAATTAGAAAAAAGCTAGGCTGCTGTGATAGAGACCCAACAATAATTCAGTGGTTTGAAGAAGAGGTTTGTTTCTTACCAAAAGTCCACCCTGACTGCTTTGTCATCAAGAAGTTCTGCTCCATAAAGCCATTCAGGGATGCCAGTCCTTCCATCATGTTGCATCACCAAACCTTAGGTCATTGTCACTATCTTTATAGTATAAGCTGGGTGACCCAGAGTTCCAGCCAGCAGAGAGGAGAAAGACAGTATGGATGAAGCTATCCCAGGCCCAGAAATGGCACACATCACTTGCACTCCTTTCCAATGAAGAGAACACAGTTACAGGGCCACACTTGGCAAGAGAGACTGGCTAGACATGTGCCCATGAAGAAGAGGAGAATGGATTTCGGGGGGCCCAAATAGGGAGTTGCAAACACTATCAACGTTGAGACTTCCCTGGTGGTCCAGTGGTTAAGAATCCACCTTCCAATGCAGATGCAAGTTCGATCCCTGATCGGGGAACTGAGACCCCACATGCCATGGGGCTACTAAGCTCGTGTGCTGCAACTACCGAGGGCTGCCAACTACCGAGCCCACCCGCCCTGGAGCCCTCGTACCACAACTAAAGAGAAGCCCATGCGCCACAATGAAGAGCCTGCTCAATGCAACAAAAGATCCCACATGACGCAGTGAAGACTTGATGCAGCCAAATAAATATTTTTTAAATGTAGATTTGGGTTTTTTTGTTAATATAAAGAATTTTTTATTTCCCAGGACAAAGAGAAAAAGAAAGTATTTTCAAATTTTCACTGAGTTGTAACAAATTCAAAAAATAAAGAATCGATTAAAATGGAAAATTGCCTATCAGTGCAATGCATATACATGATTATATTTAATAAAAAAGATTTCAAGGCAAATATATATATATTTTTTTTTATATTGGAGTATAGCTGATTAACAATGTTGTGATAGTTTCAGGTGCACAGCAAAGCGACTCAGCCATACATGTACATGTATCCATACTCCCCCAGACTCCCCTCCCATCCAGGCTGCCACATAACATTGAGCAGAGTTCCCTGTGCTATACAGTAGGTCCTTGTTGGTTATCCTTTTTTAATATAGCACTGTGTACGTGTCAATCCCAAACTCCGTAACTACCCCTTCCTTCCACGATGTTTCTCCCCAATAGCCTCAGATCCTGTTTTACCTCTTTATGTGTTTCTGCTTCCAATGTCAAACACTGGACTGTTTCTCAGAAGATGCTCTAGGAGCACTGGAAAGTTCTAGGAATTTACCTCCCCCCACTCTACCTCACCCAGGGGGAACTGATGAGTGCAGGAGTATGAAAGACCAGCCCCCTTACCCTCTGCTGTCAGGATGATTCTGAGGCATAACTTACATTTCAGAGTTCCCATGTAAGCACAGGCTGAAGCTACTCTCTATGGGAGTTGGCCTGAGAGTCATCCTTGCTTGGATGTCTTCTCTTTCCTGTCCTGCTTTCCACATCCCCTTCTTGGTTTCCCCCAAGAGTATTTTCTTAATAAATCACTTGAACATGAATCCTCATCTGATGATCTGCTTCTAGGAAACCTAATCTAAGACACAAGGTAAAGCGTTAAAGGTGCTGGATCATTTTCAGTGGCTTCACACATACGATCAAAAAGAGTATTTGGACAAGTATGAATGACTTAGCTAGCAGCTATCACCACTACTGTGGGAAAAAAACAAACAAACAAATGAAAATGTGTATTTCTGTTGCTAGGGGTACATTATATACATAAACTTAGCTTTTGTGATGTGGGTATCTACAATTTGTTCAAAAAGTGCATGCATTTGTATCTTGTATATTATCAAATTAAGCTTCATAAAAGCAGTCTTCTAATTGGATCTTTGAAGATAAAGGGAATACAGTTAAGTTAATAGAGAGAATGGGCAACGAAGTGCTCAGCGACACCTCAGCACTGGGTAACCCACAGGTACTTAGAACCTTTCCAAATATAAGATATCATGGATTCTAAAGCACCAAAGAGTGACATCTTTTGGGGGCCCAAAAATATTGCATGTAATTGTTCTGAACAAGGGTACTGGTTGCTGAACCACAGGGAAAACCGTGCGGGCCTTTGGGTATGGGGAGGCAGAAGGACTGCAGAAGAAGCAACTGGCAAAAGATTAGCTGATTTAGTTTTGACTTTACTAAGTGTAACCAACTGTGATTCTCTTCTATAATCTTAATTAATAAATTAACACAGAAGTTTATGTTGCACAGTATTTTTTACAATAATATTAAAGTATGTAAATATGAGACATTTGTGTGTTGCAGAATTACTAGGTTTTGTATGAGTAATTAACACAGCAAGATAGAATTTTTTTAAAATAGGTTTCTAAGTTAAAATATTGCCTTTGATAAATACAAAAATCAGGAACTAGAGATGCTAAAGTAAAATTCTACAAATTTTACCCTCTTGGAGCCCTGCAGACTCCTCTGAGGCCCTGTGGCTTTACTCACAGTTACAATTGTACATTTATTTTTGTGCTTGTTTGATTAATGGCTGTCTCCTACACTAAACTATAGATCTGTGAGGGCTACTTTTGATCACTGTTGTATCTCCAGCATCAAATGCAATACCTAACACATAATAGGTACTCAAAAAAATTTTGTTGACCAAAAAAAATTCATGAATATATAAATACAGAATAATTTATATTAAATTTCAAATACTAAAATCTTTACCATCTAAAGTACATGGTGCAAGTATTCTTATACACTACTCTGTAAATTATAGAAAATGGATAATACAAATGATTCTTGTCCTTAGAAATGCAAATAAATTATATTTAGTAGAATGCAGTTGATTACTGCTCTATGCGTAGATCAGTTTTGCATCATATGTAAATGTATTTTAGCTTTCCATACTGCCCACGTGTATGTGGTTCTTTGAATTCTCCTTTGAAATGCATATAACATTCTACTGGTTCCCTCATTAATCAATGCATTAAATTAGATATTTGATACGTGTTTATATTTGTATGAGTCATGACTTTATCTTCTCTTAGAAAATATGCTTTAATACCTTAAAAACATCTTAAATAATACTAATAGCTTATTTATGTAGACAAAGATGTATTGAGAATGAACTACATGAACACTGTGCTATGTATGAGCAGGAACTGAATATACATCTTTAAAGAATTTTACTAGTCAAGCTGCAAAGAGATTACTAAAAAAACTATTCTTACATAGTTTGCTTTTTATCACTATTGTTAGTTCATGTAACAAAGTACTAGCACTTCACGGTATCACTCAGACCCTTCCCCAGCTTCTTAGGATTTGCACACTAGGAAAATATTTTACAGAGACCATCCATACAAGTATTTCAAAATGTCCTGGTCTGCAGTTAAAGTCATTCTTTTATTTTCTGTTTTCTTTTGTTGTTGTTATTTTGTTCCATTTTATGTGCTTTATAACCGAAGAATTACTCAAAGTTGGAAAAAGAGACAGCTCAAGCACTGGAATTTCAACTCCATACATGTTCTGAAGAGTGCAAGAGGTTGTATTACGGGCGGGGGGGGGGGGGCGGGGAGGGGTACTAAATTACATACGATTTTTTTCAAACAAATGCCAAGAACTATATCTGTTAATAAGTTTTACCCAGCTTGGAAACCAAACTCAGCCACATAGTATGAGAATACCAGATATACGACAATAAATATTTTTGGCGTAGTTTCAAAGCTACATAATGCCAGACATAGACATGTAAAAGTAACGGCAAAAACTACAAAGATTATAAAAGAAATAAAGTCACAGTTCGTAATTCATATGATTATGTTCAATAGCAGGTTTAGATAGCTTTCACATAATAAGATCCACATGTTAAAGCATCAGCTTATTTTCCTCAGAAAAAGATAACAAATATTTAAATGGCTTTTAAAAGTAAAATTTTATTGAGAGGTTGTAAATGTATTTTTGTAAGCTGAAGGAGAGTAACTTAAATTGTCTTTTTGTTTCTATTTAGATACCCAACTTCTGCTTCCCTTTTTGTCATATAGAAAAGTTAAATAAGAAAAGAAAATGCGGTTTCAAAGATTGGGCCATCTCTGAATTACTGTCACTGTAGTCTGTATATTAAAACTGGAAAACACCATTCCCCTAAAATTAAATAAATTGTGCATTGCATTTAGAGAAAGGATGAAGGAAATATAGTTTTCAGATGTTCAAACCCTGATTTGACTACTGGGTACAGATTGTGGGGCTCAAAGCCAAAGTTAATAAAATAGTCCGAAGCAATTCCATTATATCCTCCATTGCAAGGTATCTCAGGCTAGTTATTTTTGTTTTTTTTTTTTAAATTTATTTATTTTTGGCTGTGTTGGGTCTTCGTTGCTGCGCGCAGGCTTTCTCTAGTTGCAGAGAGCAGGGGCTACTCTTCCTTACTGTGCGCGGGCTTCTCATCGCAGATGGCTTCTCTTGTTGCAGAGCACAGGCTCTAGGTGCGTGGGCTTCAGTAGTTGTGGCACACGGGCTTAGTTGCTCTGCAGCATGTGGGATCTTCCCAGACCGGGGCTCGAACCTGTGTCCCCTGCATTGTCAAGTGGATTATTAACCACTGCGCCACCAGGGAAGTCCCTCAGACTAGTTTTAAGTGCAGGTATTCTAGCAACATTTTGTGCTACTTGGAATATTTTATTTTGGACCTAAAGACCTCAAACTAAATTGCATTTGTGATGGGTTTGATTTCCAGAGATAAAAGAAGCATACTTTTGTGTTTTCCTTCTGCTTAATTTATAGATTAGAAATGATCAGCCATCAGGGTGGGCTAATGAAAAGCAAGACTAAGGGGAAATGCTAGTGAAAGAAGGATGGAAGAAACTGTAGAATCTGAGATAAACTGTCAGTCCCTTAGGCAAGATAAGCCAGAACACCACAGTGCCAAGAACAACTAGCTCAGATTTCAGTTCTCAGTCACAAGCAACACTGCGAATTGAGGTTTAGTTTTTAAAAAAGGAATTTTACCAGGATGGAAAATAATAATTTAGTAGGTGAACTGAAAATAGTCACATTTTAAGATTTCATAGTAAGTGCAATAAAATATTTGTAAGTACTATATGTCTATATTGTATTGATTTTTTATTTTGTTGGATAAAATATAAAAAATGTTTTTGTTTCTGATCAACACAGTGAAAACTTATAATGTAGGATAAGTTATGTGGCATCTCTATCAACTATTATAAAAGGGAAAAATAATGTTTTGCAAACACATATTTTCCTTAGTTCCAAGTTTTGCAAGAAATTTTTAAATACCCCTCTAGTATACTATGCACTATTTGTATTGAACACATGTGTAATGCATTGGTGGGAATATGCACTCTTACTTAGATGTGGGTGAAAACGTTTGTTACAAAAAGACACTTTCACATTGAGTTCTATCCCCATTTACACATGGATCCCTTTAATGGATGTTGAGAGTCTCGATTTATAACTTTTAATAGGCTCGTTTACATTTTGCAAATCTCTACCTTTGAAATAAAAATGTAGTGATCCACCCATCTGCAGACAATTAGGACCAGCAGCCAAGTATAAAAGGGTGGAGAACTTTTAATAGGTGTTTATAGATTGGAAGCACCGACCCCCTTTTAAATGAAAGAGGCCTAAGAAGAAATAGTAAGTGTTAAGGATAACCATGAAATTCATTTACCCCCCAAGCAGAAGATCTGTTATCTAAGAATTGACAGAAGTCTGCACCTTCTAACTTAAGGTTCTTAGCTTGAGTACTTAGCAAATGTACTTAGAAAGAAATATCTTATTTAGAAGTGTTTTGATTATAAATTCTTAGCCGCTTTAAGGTCAAAACACAAGCCCACAGGAAGACCAACAGTAAGGTATGTGATATAAAAACAAATATTTCCATAAAACCTTTGCCCTAGCAAAAAGGGAAATTCTTAGTAGGTTCAAGGTGGGAATTTAGGGAATAGTATTTTTTTACAGAAAATACTGGTTAGGCGTTTTATATAGGGCGTTCTGCATTTGTGAAGGGATAATTTGCTCTAAAATATGTGGGCAACCAGCCTAAATTCTCTAATTGAGTAGTTTGCTCATAACCGCAGGCCATTAGGTGAATGTAAACTGTTACAGGCTTAGTAAGAAAATAGTCCCATTAGGATTTTTGTATTTGTATGCAGTTGTGGGTTAGAGTAACTGTTTCCAAAATCATGGATTAATGAAAAGCTCTTTTTTCTGAGTTTGCAAATACCAGCTTTGAAATGCTCAAACTCAAATTAAGCCAAGGATTCTTTTGTTGTTGTGGTGGTGGTTTTACAGTTAAAATTCTTTTTACAAGATCAAGTCTCAGCTATAAGGTCCATTGTAAGTTATCTAAGGAAAGTTAGAGATATTTAATTGACTGGTCGTTAATAAAGGAAAGCAGCCAAATTTTCTTTGATACTGTCATTCAAATACTTTGCTCACATCCTAAAATTCCCCTCATTGGCCGCTGCCAAGGAACTTGCTGCACAGAAAATGAGTATGACTTTTAAAAACTAAAGACTAGTGCACAAATTCAAGAAATGTTGTGTGCATGTGTTTCATTTAGTACATGTGTGGCGGGTAAGCTCGTATTTCTGTGAAGGAGAAGACAACTTTATGTGCTGCTTCTTGCATCCAGTCTTGGGCTCCTCTCATAATGGATCCCTTCAGTTAAACAGTCTACTTCCTTTCCTGTTGCATGATTCCTGTTAACTCATCACATTGTTTCTTACCACGCATAGTATACTTGTACAGCAGAGCAAGGCAGGAACCCAAAATAGACTATGTAACATTCCTTTCAATCAGTAATTGTAAAATGCAGAAGAAATTCAGTCAAAGGAGGAAAATATCTGACCAAATATATCAGATAAATTATATAGACATTCAAATTGAGATAATCCATGTCTTTTTCGTGTCTCCCATTTTCCCACTGTAATTGGCTCTAGTACTAAGAAGGTTGTGGATACTAGTATTACATCAAACCTTCTTTTAAAAACTGAATTACACAAGACCTTTTCTTCGCAATTAAATAAATAACAAAATCACAGTTGGAGTCCAATACCAATCTCTTAGGGCACCTGGGGCAGTGCTGGGTGTTTTCATAGGCTGTTTAACTTTTCACTCTGTCAAGTTTCCTTTTTTCCACTTAAAAACTTCCTATTTCAGGGCTTCCCTGGTGGCGCAGTGGTTGAGAGTCCGCCTGCCGATGCAGGGGACACGGGTTCGTGCCCACGTCCAGGAAGATCCCACATGCCGCGGAGCTGCTGGGCCCGTGAGCCGTGGCTGCTGAGCCTGCGCGTCCGGAGCCTGTGCTCCGAAACAGGAGAGGCCACAACAGTGAGAGGCCCGCGTACCGCAAAAAAAAAAAAAAAAAAAAATTCCTATTTCAAATCATTTTAACAGTACAGCAATACCATAAATACATATTTGCCTAAACCATTTAGTTGAGAAAATCAGAATGATGTGATATGGGAGGAAATATAAATATAAAAAGAAATTCTAAAAAGGAGATACTAAAGCAGAATTGTTCTGAAATGACTTGTAAGAAGTGAAAAATTAAATTCACATACACAGGAGGATGTGAAGAAAGAAGGGATTTTTAAGAGGGCCCTGCTCTACCGTGAAAGTATGTGGAAACTCCATACCTTGGAAGAATGTACTAAAGATTTCTAGAATAGTTGGATAGTTTTGAATAGCTTTCTTAAAAACTTTCTAAGAGATATAACAAAGAGATTGTATTTATTATCTTCTTTGGATTGAGACTGAAGCTTGAATACTTGCATAATAAATTTTGGACAAGCTGAGAGATGAGATTTGCTGAAAGAACAGACGATAAAGCAAATACAAATTGACTCTAGTAACAACGAAATGGAGAGAAAGGACTTATCTTCAAAATTCTTCCCTTAATTTATCATTTTCAAAAGTAATAAAATAATACTATAGAGAGGAAAGGCAGTGATTCATCAGATTTTTTCACATACCGGTTTACCAATATTTTTAATACTAGCATAGCTATGAATTGTGTTAAGAGCAAAGTGAAAATATGTATGTAGATATTTTCATGGAGAACAATCCCACTTGGAGTGCCCAAAAGACAGTCAAATGTTAATGAGGGCTGAGACCTAACAGATAAAAAAAAATCCATAAATATAAATATACAATTAGAAACTATCTGCATATAAAGATGCTTCAAGAGGATCCTAGATGACTTTTTAGAAGAGATATAGGTGGAATTTTAAAAGGAATAAATGCCCCATCCTTCTTAGTTTCATCTTGCACATAGAATACTTTTAACAAATATTTTTTTAGATGAATTAGAAAGAAAGAATAAAAGCAAGCTAATTATGATACAATATCTATTTCGTAAGAAAGAAAATACTGTAAGTCTAAATATTTGCTCTTTCAAGTTTACAAAAATATGGTTTAAAATAGGTTCCTGGTAGCTAACTGTTGAAGCCAGGTGAGGGGGTTTCATTTTCTCTCTTATATAGGTTTGAAATGTTCCATAATAAGTATTTTAAAAATGAAAAAGTGTATTCCTTAGGGTCTGTAGAGTAGATAAAGTGGCATTTGCAAAATTCATAGTTAGTAATCAAAACTTGGAGATTACTGTGGAATTTCACTTCTAGGAAAGACTTGTTGGGGGAAGGGATAACAACATGGGGTCTGCTCTGTCCAGTGACGGTGAAACAAGTAGGTGGAATGAGGCAGAAAGGGAAGGCAGAGGGAGGGGCAAGGCAGCCGTTTTAAGCTTGGTGGCTATTTCAATGTTACAGGAGTTTGTTCTTCTGAGGCTTCACCACCTCATTAACCTATGCGTCATTCTGAAGTCTTTTGCCATGCTCTCATGATGAGAGACTCGCTCGCTAACAACACAACATTTTAAATACAAGCTCTTCCCTGGCGTCGCGGTGAATTAATTTTCAATTAGCTTTCATTAATGAACTTCATTTTTATGGGTCTAATTGCTGTCCCAGCTTCAGGAAATTCAGCAAGTGCTTTGGTGGTGTGAGAGGGGGCAGCTGTAGGAGTCTGGAATATCTTGGGTCCTTTGCAGAAGACCTTACTTCAGTCATCAACCAAAACAAAATTTATGTCTAAATTATAAATCGAACGTGTACCAGTAGAATCCATGAATATTTTCTGGGGTCTGTAGAGGTAAGTTTTATTGCTAGCTTCACCCGGTGTTTATTTTGTATCCCAAAACCAGACTCAAGAAGGGAAAAAATTGAATTTAAATAGAAAAATGCTCTGGGCTCTGGCACTCATCTTTCTATACCTTCACTTCCTCTCATGGAAAAAGGTTTAGTCCAGATTGTCGAGATCCAAATAATATGCGCCTATAATAGGTGGCAGATGATCGCAAATAAATCTAACACAGAAAGACAAACTACACAGTAAAACCAACGTTCTTGGGTTGCTAATGAAGGACTAGTAGCCTGGATAACACGCCCACACACCAAAACTCTAGCAGCTTCTGAGGAAGAGTGTGATACTCTTGTGCCCAAAGACTGTAAGGTTTCTATGCTCTTTCCACTTCCATTTAAAAAACTGGCAAAAAAAAAAAAAAAAAAAAAACTGGCAAGGGAGAGCCGTGATCTACTCCCACCCTGTAGCCTAAGACTTTGCCTTAATAAAATTTAATAAACGTTTTTCTTTCTCATGATTTTTCCATGAAAATGCTAAGTCTGTTGATAAATTAATCCTTTGGTGTTTGCTCTTAAGGAGGCACACGCTTTTGAAAGTACACTGGAATTTTAGAATTATAAAAATGTATTGGGCTTCCCTGGTGGTGCAGTGGTTGAGAGTCTGCCTGCCGATGCAGGGGACGCGGGTTCGTGCCCCGGTCCGGGAGGATCTCACATGCTGCGGAGCGGCTGGGCCCGTGAGCCATGGCCGCTGAGCCTGCGCGTCCGGAGCCTGTGCTCCGCAAAGGGAGAGGCTACAGCGATGAGAGGCCCGCGTACCGCAAAAAAAAAAAAAAAAAAAAAAAAAAAAAAGTATTAATTCCATCTTGTTTCTTTGACTCAGAAATAAATAAATCCTATTTCTTAGTTAATGGAGTTAATTCTTCCTTTCACACATAAATGATCAAGCATTCTTTTAGTAGGCATTTATTGAGTGCTAATTTATTCATAATACCAAGATCTTCAGGATCATAATCTAAAAAACAAAAACAAAAACCTAGATGTTCCAGTGAAAATATAAAATAGTTGAGATGACAAAAGAGGGGTGTATGAAACTGTAGAACAGTGACAGTGACTGATGAATCAGTGCAAAATAATGCAGTAGAAATTTTAAGGGGAAGTACCCAGGGATGATGCTGTAAAATTTAATTGCTGTTTTATTATTTTTATTTACTTTCTTCATCACAAGCAGTTTCTCTGCATTACTGATCATTTTATTGTGAAAACAAACTCAGATTTTAATTCTTTTTAAATGAGTAGTATCTTATAGACCGAAGCATTTCCTAACATTTAGTTCCTTATCACAGAAGGGTGTAAGGATAAAAATGAGAATCTTGGGGCTTTCCTGGTGGCGCAGTGGTTGAGAGTCCGCCTGCCGATGCAGGGGACACGGGTTTGTGCCCCGGTCCGGGAAGATCCTACATGCCGCGGAGCGGCTGGACCCGTGAGCCATGGCCGCTGAGCCTGCGCGTCCGGAGCCTGTGCTCCGCAATGGGAGAGACCACAGCGGTGAGAGGCCCGCGTACAGCAAAAAAAAAAAAAAAAAAAAAAAGAGAATCTTGTGTAATGATGTAAAGAAAATGACTCCCCCCAAAATCAGCAAGAAACTAGAAATGTGAAATACTTTATAATGTAAGTCACTTTTAAAGATCTGGAACATCACAGTACAGGTTAGAATCTAATCCTGGAAAATATAAAAGGAACAATAGATCATAAAACGGAATTAGTGATGTACAGGAACAAAACTAACCCTCAGAAGAAATAGGCGGCCCATCTGTTAATGCAATGAATAAAAGACAATTTGTCAAAGCCCTGAGAGGTGTTTAATCTTTAATAAATTTATGCATTTTTAACAAAATATTGTCTATGTAATTGGTTATGAACTTAAGATCTGGAGTCTGATGATAGCATAATAGAAAGAGCTCAGATTTTAGACTCAGACAGACCTGAATTAATACCATTTCTGACATATATGAACAGGTTCTTGGGCAAGTTTCTTAGCTTCTCTGAGTCTCAGTTTCATTATTGGTAAAGTACAAATAATAATATTGCCGACATTATAAGGATTTTTGTGAGGATTAAATGGGATAACTCACGTAAAATGTTTTGCACATGGTAAGCACTCAATAAAAATGAACTATTGCTATGATATGTACTTAGCTAAACATTTGGAACCAAGCAAGATTCTCTAGGCAGATAAGGAGTTAACTTACAAAATCGTCTCATTAGTGGAGTCTATAGAATATTTTTATTAAAAACTACTAATAAATTTGGAGACATAACCAAATGAGAATTATATGACTGCCATTACTTAGGCTGCCTGGTGGTCAATTAAAAAAATTGATGAGGGGCTTCCCTGGTGGCGCAGTGGTTGAGAGTCCGCCTGGCGATGCAGGGGACACGGGTTCGTGCCCCGGTCCGGGAAGATCCCACATGCCGCGGAGCGGCTGGGTCCATGAGCCATGGCCGCTGAGCCTGCGCGTCCGGAGCCTGTGCTCCGAAACGGGAGATGCCACAACAGTGAGAGGCGTGCGTACCGCATAAAAAAAAAAAAAAAAAAAAAATTGATGAGATGTCATCAGTTTCCAAATCTCAACTTCTGGCACAATAAATCAAGTATTTAATATTATTTTGCCTTCACAATTCCACAGAAACACCAGATTATTGGATTCTACCTTTTGTCCTAAACTCCAGGTTAAATCAACAATAAGGTACATGTCCTGTGTCTTCCCATGAATAAAACATAAGTGGATATTTATGTGGTTTTATTAGGGCAGCTGGGAAAATAAACTCCCCTGCAGCCATCTACCTGTTTTCTACATATTCCAATAAGGAAAACGTCAAATTTCTTTGAAAGAACCACTGTGAAACTGACCTCTCAGCACATTTTTCTAAACTCAACATAATAATGCTTTTTTAACATAATACATTTGTTTTTAAACATTAAAGGACTTTTTCAGGATTCTCTAATCTGAGTCACAATGTTCTCATAAGATGAATGATTTTTACTACGTTTTAAAGAAATAGCCATACTTAGTAGCTGAAAGTCAAACAGTAATACCAGAAAATAGTAATGAGAGAGAATGGAGAAAAATTATAATTCTCACTCTGCAAAGTACTTCATTTTAGGTGTAAATAAACTTATTTACAAAACAGAAATAGAATGACAGATGTAAAAAACAAACTTATGGTTACCGGGGGCAAAGGGGGAGGGAGGGATAAATTGGGAGATTGGGATTGACGTATACACAACACTATATATAAAATAGATAACTAATAAGGACCTACTGTATAGCACAGGGAACTCTACTCAATACTCTGTAATGACCTATATGGGAAAAGAATCTAAAAACGAGTGGATATATGTATATGTATAACTGATTCACTTTGCTGTACACCTGAAACTAACACAACATTGTAAATCAACTATACTCCAATAAAAAAATTTTTAAAGGCCGAAAAAGCCATTTTACCTGCGCTACAATAATAGAAGATTATTGCCCCCATTCTAGCCTAATAAAATATTGTTTTGTTTTCTTTTTTTTGAAACAGTAATACATGTACATAGTCTCAAAAACTGAAAAGTTCAAAAGGATATGCTCCCTCACTGATGTCCCAATTAAACTTATTTCTTAAATTGGGGCATTATGCTGTCATGCACATTATAAATGTAATTTTCCATTGATTTTCCTGATAGATAAAAACTTTTACTTCTGACTTAATATATGTAGTATATATATTATATTTTATATTTTAATATTAGTTGATAATGTAGTATATTAAATCAGAAGTAAATTAACAAATAGGACTTAAGTTACTGCAAGTCTTTCATGACTTTTAGTTTTGAAGAAAACATCTAACATAAGAAGTAGTCTATTGTACTGTAAAAAGACCATTAAGTTTTAAAAACCATTTTACTTAAGGTTTAATTTATATGAAGTCAAAAGGAGAATTGAAGCAAAAACCATAAGCTCCTATCTAGCCAGACTGAAATAACCAGAGTTCTTTGTAGTCATAGGCAATAATTCATGTTCCTATAGATGGCCCTACAACTCCACAAGATGAAAGTGCCTTCTGAAGCACAACGCAGTAGTTATGTTTGACTTAGTCTCAGTATTAAAGTCATCTTATTATTTCCTTGAAATGTATGATCCAGGATTAAAAGTTTCATATGTGTGGCAATGTCTTCATTACTCAGAATATTAAATTAATCATAATATTTCATTATCCTCAAGTTCTTTTAAAAAGGAATTTCCTTTAAGTTTAATGTGGAAATAAGAGGACCTGTGGAGAGAAGGGAAGACAATCTTCGCCTACACGACGTTATGAGTAAGACCTCTGTCCTTATTCTTGAGTTCAGTAGTATTAATATTGCCTTAAAGTGTGCTAAGCAATTTCATCTTTTTTTTTCAGTTTTTCCTAATAAATAAATTACACATATAATCGAACATTCAGATGTTTTCTTAATAGATTTTGATTCCACAAACACATCATTTTAAATGCATATAAATGTATTTTAAGTGATTAAAGTGCAGCTCTTCAGATATTTTCTACAAGGAAAAGTACTTTCCGTAAATACAGGTTATTGTGCTAAGATATCTTAAATGTACATTTAACATTTATGGTACTCAGTTTTACAAGTTAACGATTTAATGCCATTTACTGGTTTTTTTACATAATTTAACTCATTTCTTCAGAGCTAGTTACTTCTATTTTTTACATCCATTTTAATAATTATGCATTGTACATGGTTTGAATAACCACCTTAAAACCTCTCTCCCTTTGACAGGGCGAGAGAGAGTCATGGACATATACACACTAACAAACGTAGTAAGGTAGATAGCTGGGGGGAAGCAGCCGCAAGGCACAGGGATATTAGCTCGGTGCTTTGTGACAGCCTGGAAGGGTGGGATGGGGAGAGTGGGAGGGAGGGAGACGCAAGAGGGAAGACATATGGGAACATATGTATATGTATAGCTGATTCACTTTGTTATAAAGCAGAAACTAACACACCATTGTAAAGCAATTATACCCCAATAAAGATGTTTAAAAAAAAAAAAAAAAAAAACCTCTCTCCCTGAATCTAATTTAGAAGCTAAATTATTAACACAGAAAACTGTTTTTAAAGTTTCCTATGGAAACATTTAAAAATATTTTATGTATGCTTTGCTTCGAGTTTTAAAAATGTTTGGAGCAGACTAAATTGTTCCATTATCAACCATTAAATTTATATATATATATATATATATATATGCATAACATTAGAATACTTCTATTTTGACAGATAGAAACGAAAGGAAGCAAGGAAATGCACAATTACACCAGAAAGATACTGTGTCATCCAACACTCAAAACATCGCAGGGTACGTTAAGAGAGCCATTAAAACAGCGTTCTGCTGTGTTCCAATGACATAAGGTAGGCTTCCAAAATTAACAGAGTATTTTGCTGCCTACTGGCTTATATCACAGTCTTAATAGTTTGGGGGGGGGGGGTTTGTTTTTGCAGAGTTGGGCATTTAAAATGTGTTCTGTGTTTTGATAAGTACTTTTGAGAGTTTATGAAGCATTAGTCTCTTTAGGTATGTGATTCTGGTTAAGAAAACAAAAATCCACTTCTGTTTTCTTTACAGTTCTCTCCTCCACTCCGTGCCTCTCTCTCCTATTTGTACATTGGGGTAGTCTCTCTGTTCTCTTCCTCTCAGCCAAACTGAATTTTTTAAAAGAAATTTAAAAAATAGATTAGGAAAGATACAGATTTGCTTGGTTGTGCTATCTGTTTCTCATTCCTGACCTAATAGGTTGTGAGTTCCCCTTGACCTTTCACACGTGCAGCAGCATCTCCAATTTTGTTCAAGACATACAGGGTTAGCTCTGCCTCAGCACACGCTTGACACCCATGACTGGAGTCACTCTTACTTAACTTCAGCTTGGTAAAATACTCAGTTTATGCCCCAGAATGTGGTCACTATATAAATCAGATTTCAATAGGATTCCAAAACAAAAATGTATTTCTAAGCCATAAGGAAAAGTGTAGAATCTCATCTCAAACTACACATAGTCAGGTCACTCTGTGGCACTGACTGTTTTCAAAATGAAATGACGGTTTTCAGAGTCATATAAACTCAACCTCCATGTCCAAGTATACACTTTCTAAATATTAATTAGGATACTCTGTGTCTTCGATAAACTGTAGTGGGGTCTCCTTCTCCAAATTTCCAACCACCACCATCTGGAACTGAAGCATCCATTGGCCATTTGTTCTGCCAGGTGTCGAATTTCTTTTTGAGAGTGTTATATTGAGATTACTGAAAGAGATGGCAGTATTACTTAGCTGTTTGTTCCTCACTTACCTCCAGACGGATCAAAGGGCAGTACATATTTTGAGGTCAATTACTCTGTCTCTTTGGTTTAGAAGGATCTTAGTTATGCAATCTTCAAGACACAAAAGGTAAAGGAGTTTCTCTGCACCCAAAATTACTGACACCACATGGTGAGAGATTCCAGCCCTGCCAAATTCTTCTTCTGTGGTGTAACACAACACAGCACAGACATGGGTTCACAAGGCAGAGGATAGCTGGGGTGCTGTTAGTTGCCTTTAGCTGATGTTCTGCTCCTGGAACCTGGGCAAGACTCAGACGTAGCATGTTTAAAACACAGGCACTGGGTTTAAATGGCCTGGATTCAAATTTCACACATTGCTAGCTGTGTGACTTTGGACCAGTTAATTAAGCTCCTTTCTCCTCTATAAAATAGAGTTAATAACAGCATCTACTTCATAGGGCTTCGGTGTGATAATGTGTGTAAAGTGCCTAGCCCCTGTGGTGAGCATTCAGTAAGTGTTGGTTATTATTATTTCATTCATTCATTCAACAAACACCGAGCACCTCTACAAAGCATTTTACAGATGAAGAAACGGAGACACGGAAATCTTGGGCAGTCATCCCAAGCTCCTGTTGAAATAGGACTGGGACACAGCTGGCCTACTGTCTATTTTCATCTCACCAGGGCGAGCTGGTTTTCTTAGTGGGATATTAAAAACCCAACTTAGATTTGGGAAACAGCCAGGAGCTTCTCAAAAAATGAAATATTTCATAGAAAAGCCTATTTCCTGTTTCAGTTTTGTGAAGGGTGTAATGATTTCAAACATGTCTAAAATGTTTTCAAGAGCAGAACAAAATAAGACTGTGATGTAAATGTGACCCACAAAAGAAAATGTCAATAGACCCTGAAGCCACATAAAAATCCATCTTACCTGTGTCTTGCATGATCTAACAAATATGCCTTGTTGTCAAGTGAGGACCTTTTAGTTCTTTAATTGTACATATTTTCTTTATTTCTTCATATAATGAGATTCTTATAAATTTTAATCAGTGTCATATATAAGAAATAATCAGTAGTCAATAAGGGCAAATAATGGGTGAAGGGGAGGAGGAGATGATTTGAATTGACAATTTATTTTCTCGAATGAGTGCTACTCCCAGAGATTGCCTAACAAAGTAAAGTTTTTATACTAAATAGATTAGCCCACATCCACCCTACCAAACACTGATTTTAGATTTCCTATGGAACAAATACTACTTAAATCTTTAATTTCCATATTACTACTACTGGGTTGAAAATTTCAGGCCCTATAAACCCAGAATAAGTTAAGAATGGATAAAAGACTATGATGAAATCAAATTAAATATAAATTTCTTCACATATTCTAATAGGAGTCTAAACATACGATACTTTGGTTGTTTCTGCATAACAATGCAAAAATATGTTTATGTTAAAAAGTGATAAAATCAATAACTAGTTAGTGTGGTCATGAAAACACTTCAGTGTTTATTCAGGACCAAAACAACTATGAGAATTCCCACCGAAAGCAGAGAAAATAGTAATGTTAAGGCTGTCCAATTAATTTGACCAAATTTTATAAATGCTCTATAGGTGGATTTTCCAAACATCTTTAACCAGATGCTGAGCTTTGATAGATAGAGTAGACCTACACTTCATGAAATGAATATTTCAAACTGTTGAAACTTGATTTTTCCTAAATCCCTCTAATTGAAAACTGTACCAAAATTAATATGAAAATAAATTTTGAAACAGTCAGGAGTCAAAATGTATATTTTGAATGACAGCAGTTCTACTGGCTTATAATCATTTCTTTAGCACATATAAAAGCCTCTTTATAGCCCTGGTTCCACGATTGTGCATTTCTTTTTTTTTTTTTTAATTTTATTTTTGGCTGCATTGGGTCTCCATTGCCACGTGCAGGCTTTCTCTAGCTGCAGGAAGTGGGGGTTACTCTTCGTTGCAGTGTGTGGGCTTCTCATTGTGGTGGCTTCTCTTGTGGTGGAGCACAGGCTATAGGTGCGTGGGCTTCAGTAGTTGTGGCACGTGGGCTCAGTAGTTGTGGCTCGCGGGCTCTAGAACACAGGCTCAGTAGTTGTGGCTCGCGGGCTCTAGAACACAGGCTCAGGCGGGGTTAGTTGCTCTGCAGTATGTGGGATCTTCCTGGACCAGGGCTCGAACTCGTGTCCCCTGCATTGGCAGGCGGATTCTTAACCACTGTGCCACCAGGGAAGCCCTGATTGTGCATTTCTGATGCAGATAATTTATTATAAGAAAAGCAAGATAGTTCTGGTCTGTGTAAGTGTATTTAAAATTTGCTCTGCTGTGAGATATAACCTTGATTATAAAAGAAAGTAGGAACGAATATTATTACAAATGACAAGACTTTTTATGCAAAACTGGCATTTGACAGTGTCATTTACAATAACAGTGAGTCTTTTAAACCATGTAATTCTTGGAATACCTTATGTGTTGCAGGTGATACTTATCAGTTTTTGATCACATTGTAACAAAGTTCTAAGCTTAATTTCACTTTTATGTTTCCCCTGCCTGTACAATAGCAATTTTGAAGCTGATCAAAGTAAGATTTCTCCTTATTGAATAGGAGTTGAGATGAATCCATTCATTCACTTCACACTTTTTCATAGAGTGCCTATTATGTGCCAGCTAGGGACCTACGCTAAGAAAAAGTCAAGGTCCCTGCTCTCATATATAGCTTAGAGTCTAGTGGAGGAACCAGACTTTTAACAAATAAATGCACAAATAGGTGTATCACTTAAAGGTGATAAGTTTTATGAAAATTAGAGGGGTCCATGCTTTAGACGAGGAAGATTCTAATTTAGTTTGAGAGATCAGGGAAAGCCTCTCTGCAAACCCGACATTTAAGGTAAGAACTAAAGAAAGAATATGAGTCAGCTAGGTAATCTAGTGGAGCAATGCAGTAGACTTTGTGATTGCTTCTCTCCATACTCCTCACCCCGCATACCCCTACACACATAGTACACTAGCCACAGGTTTGGGCTGGTATAGAGCCCTCCCCCATCTGAAGGACTGGGCCCAGATTGGTCCAGTCAAATCTTCTTGCCATAGTGATTGGTTCAGAGTTGGACTAGCTTAAGCCAAGCAGTTCATGCCAGACTTCATTCAGGTTGAAGTAATTGGTTCATCACGGGCATGTGACCCAAGTTGGATTAATCGGAATGAAAGTCAGAGCTTCTGTTTGAAGGTGAAAGGGAAAGAGCTGTTTTCTCTTCCTGGATGTAAACAAGAACATGTAGCCTGGCAGCTAGTGGCAGCCGTCTCTCTACCATGAGAAAAGCCAGCTTGAAAATAAAGCCAACACACAGGAGAGGGAAGAACCAGAATTATCACAGTGAAACAGAGCCCTGATAGTATTATGAACTGAAGACCAAACCAGCTTCTGGTCCATTTGTCTTGGGTTTTTTATTAATGGCGACCAAAAGCACTCTGTTATAGGTAAAGAGGATTCCTGACAGAGAAAATAGCCCATGTGAAAACCCTGAAGCAGGAAAGAAGGTGATACAATGTTAGGCACTTCCGGTTTCCAACATATATCCATTCATTTTCCCCCTAAGAACACTAGGCTCCTGGTCAACTCAAAGCTACACTCATATTGTTTTCTCTGGTGTTTTTTCCCCCTATAGTCTGCCTAGGAAGTACTTCCTCCTTCTCCACAAATTCTTCTCTAACCATTGTTACCCACAATGATGCTATTTATCCTAACTGATCCTAGCCAACTTCTTTCAAATTTCAATTTCAGCATCTGCTGTATCACTCAACCTCCCCTTCCAACCTGTTCTCCAATGCACTTCTGCACCTTCATGCCTTTGCCCAACATATATTTCCTCAACCTGGACTGATCTGTCTCTTACACTGTCTGTTGAAATCCTATATATTCTTCAAACATCTATAATTCCACCTCTCTTGGAAAGCCTTCTCTAATCCCCTAGTAAGACATGAGCACGTCTATTTCTCTCACTGATTGTCCTTCCTTAAAGACAGGGACCATCTTTTATTCAACTTTGAGTTCCCACTGCATTATTACAACAGAATAGACACTAGAGACACATGTTCATTGAATGAATAGTGGATGACTAGATGGATGGATGAATAGATGGATAGATTCCTCTAAATATACATAAGTAGGGGGCTTCCCTGGTGGCGCAGTGGTTGAGAGTCCGCCTGCCATGGCAGGGGACATGGGTTCGTGCCCCGGTCCGGGAAGATCCCACGTGCCGCGGAGCGGCTGGGCCCGTGAGCCATAGCCGCTGAGCCTGCGCGTCCGGAGCCTGTGCTCCACAACGGGAGAGGCCACAACAGTGAGAGGCCTGCATACCACAAAAAAAAAAATACATAAGTATATGTATAAAAGTTCTTAGAAAAAGGAACCATAGCTAATGTTTACTCTTCTCAGTACATAGCAGAATACACTTGCATACTATAGGATCTAAATATAAATATTTTTGAATGAAAAAAACTTACATATGAGGTGCTAGAATTTAAAATAATCAGAAGTATAAGAATTTAAGCAAATCTGTGTTTGATGTTTTTCTCTTTTTTTAAACTGGAAGCTACAGAATGTCATTTAGCCACTTTTCCTTTAATGCCAAGAGTTACGCACATTCTTTACTTATGAGCTACATCATCAGAGCCATTACTAAAGTCACTGATATAAAAGGATAGGGAGCTAATAGAAAACAGAAGTGTTGTTCATGTGGTAAGCACTAAATTTTGGTGAATTGCATTTAAATAGCAAATAGCTTCAGCTGTAAATATTAGACTAAAAGAATAAAGACCAATATTTACTTCCTTCTTTTTCAATGACAAATAGGCTTTTATGGTGAGAATGTCTTTCAAGATCAAACTGGAAACTTAATTGCTTTATCATTTTCTTTAGAGTGAGTAGCTTCAGATTTTTAAGTTACGTAAAGATTTTTGGTGCCACTCATACAATGTTTGGTGGGAATATAATTGGTACAGATTTCTTTAACGATAATTTGACATTATCAAAATGTAAAATATGCATAACCTTTGACCCATTGAATTCACTTTTAGGAATCCATCCCAAATAATAAACTGGAACACAAAGAAACATGTACGAAAAAATGTTTGATGCAATATTATTATTAGAGATAACTAGCCATCAGTGTGGAAATAGTTATGTAAACTAAAGTATTTTGATACTATTCTGCTACTAAAAACAATGAAGTAGATGTGTAAGTATTGATATGGAAGAATGTCAGTGATAAATTCTTGCAGAAGCTGGGTGGTGAGTACTTTTCTCTCTACCTCTCTAAATGTTTGAAAATTTCCATAATACAGAGGATTTTTAAAATACCATCTAGAGTTCCACTTCTGCTTAGGATCTATAAAGCTTCAAGAGAACATCACTCTTACCCTAAGAACAAGAAAAACCCAGACAATCTACAAAATCATAATATTTTGAATCCATTAGAGACCTGAGTACACAAGGCCACTAAATGAACTAAATTCCAAAGAGTTAAAAAGCCCTCCAAGGAAAAAAGAGAACATATAAAATTTACCTTTGGCACAGCATGGAAGGAAGGATTGGCCACCATTAAGGTAGGTAAGAAGAAAACAGCTAAACTTTTAACAAATTCTTAAAGGCCAAATGTGGGCTGGTGTATCAGTTTAGAATAAACGGGAACCCCAGACTTCTTCAAGGAACATTGCACTTATTCCCAAGCTCTTATCCACCAGGTGATCACAAGAAAGATTGGGGGAAGAGAAGGAGGAAGGAGAGAGTCCCCTTTGGGGGCTCAGGTATTGCAGGTAATGATCGTCTCCCACTGATCACAGCCCACTTCCCCACAACCTTCTCTCATATAAAGCAAAGGCTTTGAGAAGCTAAGGGGCAGAAAGAGAGTAGCAAAGCCTGCCATGCAGGGACCCAGGCAAAGATCCACCGCTTCTGGGAAAAGGGTAGAAATAAAAGCCCCTTGCCCTAGGGGAGAGCTATGAAAACCTATGGGCCTGAGATACTGCATGAATACAAAGCAGGGGTTCTCTCCGCATAGGGGAAGAACAGGAAACTCATCTGCTCAAGACTCAGTACAAATGTCCTTGAGATCCACCCATAAATTTCATACTTTTAAAAGAACTAACTTACTTAAATTAATAAAATTATCTCTTCCATTAAGGATCATTTTTCTCTATATGAAGTAATCAGATGATAGTGGAGAACTTTGCAAGTAATCAGAAACAGCTAGTGAGTGATCCTCCAAATCAAGCTTGAGAGGATATATTCTCTTCACTTTCAAAGAGGAGCTATAAAACTGATGGTGATTACATTCTAAGGTTGGGAAGACTGCGTCTACTAGTAAGAATTTTTTCCAAACAGTGTTCTCCTGTAAATATGGTGTCTTGGCTTATTGCAGGCAGCTTGATGCAGGAAAAACATGACCTTTGGTATCTCCAAGGCCTTTAGCTGTGGGACCATGCGCAGAATGCTGAGCATCAGCTTCCTCATTTGTAAAACAGGAAGTAGGGGAAAGTAATGCTTACTCACGCAGTTGCCTGTGAAAATCAAATGAGCACAGTATACAGCCATTAAAAAGAATGAAATAATGCCATTTGCAGCAACATGATGGATCTGTAGATTATCATACTAAGTGAAGTAAGTCAGAGAGAGAAAGACAAACCATATGATATCACTTATATGTGGAATCGAAAATGTGACACAAATGAACCTATCTATAAAACAGAAACAGACTCACAGACATAGAGAACAGACTGTGGTTGCCAAAGGTGGGGGGGATGTGGAAGGGAAGGAGTGGGAGTTTGGGATTAGCAGATGTAAACTATTATATATAGGATGGATAAACAACAAGGTCCTACTGTGTAGCATAAAGGACTATATTCACTATACTGTGATAAACCGTAATGGAAAAGAATACGAAAAAATATATATATATATATGTGTGTGTGTGTATATAAAACTGAGTCACTTTGCTGTACAGTAGAAACTAAACACCACACTGTAAATCAACTATACTTCAATAAAATGTTTTTTAAAATGAGTTCAATATAAAACAACCAGCCCTGCACTTGGCATATAGAAGACACACACTACAAATGCTCGGTGCCTTTTCTTCTCACCCCAACACTACCCTATTGCTGCATATTTTGTCTTATGGACTTAGCCATTGTTTGCAGATCTTCTTGCTATATACCACTCTTAGACAAAGACTTTGATCTAGTAAGCCCTATTCCTTGTTCCTTTGCACCTGGCTGACCTGTGAACTGCTCTATGTCTTATCTTCTTGCCCTTCTGCCTCAAGGCTCCAAGACATTTCTTCAGCCCCCCTTCAGCTCCTATCATAACTGTGTATGTACGTTTGCTGATATTATTTTTAAATCTTATTATAATAATTGTCATTAAGCTGAAGTTACTTCTCTGTCATAGTGAATAAATGACACATGGGAATATTTCTAGGCAACAAACTGCCCTGTACTTAGACATTTTCTACATCCTAATTCTTGATCAATTCATCTTCCTTCTTAAAAACAATACTGTATCCAAGCTAGGAAAGAAGTTAAAGGACATCTAGCTCATCCCCCAAGAGAGGCCAGTTAGCCAGTTAATGACAGGGCCAAAATTGAAACCCAAGTCTCCTGCCTCATCCCATCATTATAAAAGCAAATCAGCTAAGTGATTTTAAAAATCAAGTAACTGTGCTCTATATCATAATTAAAGATCTCTAAAATGTGTAAAAATCCCATGGTGAAGGTTTTTATGGGTGAAAGCACTTCAAGACCTCAGAAGAAAAGAAGCCATATTAATCCAAAGTTGCAGCAGCATTAATTATTATTGTTATTGCTATTCAAACAATTGAATTGTTTTAGTTAATTTTAATACTGTACTCTGTTGGATTAAAGATGGCCACACATTTTTTGCTAGCCCTCCCCTGGAATCTGGGCTGACTTCGATGGCCTGTGTGACCTATAAAATACAACAGAAGTGAGGTCCTAGGACTTCTAAAGCTAAGTCATAGGAAGTCTTGCAGCTTCCACCTGGGTCTCTTAGAATCCTCTTTCTGAACACCATGATCTGGCATGTAAGAAGTCCAAATATACAACTTAAAAACAAAAACAAAATAACTCAATTTAAAAGTGGGCAAAAGACTTGAATTAACATTTCTCCAAAGAAGATATACAAATGGCCAATAAGCATATCAAAAAATGTTCAGCATCATTAGTCATTAGGAAAATGTATATCAAAACCACAATGGGGCTTCCCTGGTGGCGCAGTGGTTGAGAGTCCGCCTGCCGATGCAGGGGACACGGGTTCGTGCCCCGGTCTGGGAGGATCCCACATGCCGCGGAGCAGCTGGGCCCGTGAGCCTTGGCCGCTGAGCCTGCGCATCTGGAGCCTGTGCTCCGCAACGGGAGAGGCCACAAGAGTGAGAGGCCCGCGAACCAAAAAAAAAAAAAAAAAAAAATAGAATAGGGAAAGGCAGAGGAATAAGAAGGAGGAGGGGAGGAGGCTGTCCTAGCCCTATGCCTTGAGACCCTCACAGGAGAGGCCACATGTAGGTGCTCTGGTTGACAGACCTGGCTGATCCTGACGGTCCAAGAATCCCTGCAGGAGCCAGACATGTGAGTGAGTCTGTCTTTGATCCTCCAGAGCAGCCTAACCTCCAGCTGATTACCTCTGAGTGACCTCAAGCAATGTCGCTTGGAACTGAGGAATTCCCCAGCTGAGCCCTGCCCTGCTCCTCAGAATCAGAGACATGATAAATCAGTTGCCATTTTAAGCTGCCAGGTTTCCAGGTAATTACACACATGTAATTCTTTAATTACATGAGAATCTTTGTGGGTAGGACTCAGTCCTCAGGAGTTTTTAAAACTCCCCAGTACTTTCCAATATGAAGTCAAGGTTGAGAACCACTGAAATGGAGGAATGAGGCATGGAGAAATCTTTAAAATTTCCAGCCAGCTCTAAAAATTTTTTACCTTAGCTCCTTTATCAATGCACTGGAAGAAGGTGGTCCTCTTTTCATGCCATGGACCTTGGTCCCAAGAAGCATCTGAAGAGTGTAGCAGCTCCAAAGCATTGGATGGTGGATAAACTGGTCAGTGTGTTTGCTCCTTGTACATCTACAAATCTCCACAAGCTGAGAAAATGTCTCTTTCTCATCATTTTCCTAAGGAATAGGTTTAAGTATGCCCTAACAGGAGATGAAGTAAAGATCTGCATGCAGCAGTTCATTAAGATTGATGGCAAGGTCCGAAATGATATAACCTACTCTGCTGAATTTATGAACATCATCAGCATTGACTAGACTGAGAGAATTTCCATCTGATCTATGACACCAAGGGTGGCTTAGCTGTTCATCGTATTACACTTAAGAAGGCCAAGTACAAGTTGTGCAAAGTGAGAAAGATCTCTGTGGGCACAAAAGGAATCCCTCATCTGGTTACCCATAATGCTTCCACAATCTGCTACCCTGATTCCCTCATCAAAGTGAACAACACCATTCAGATTGGTTTGGAAAGTGGCAAACCACCAACTTCTTCAAGTTTGACACTGGTACCCTGTGTCTGGTGACCAGAGGTGTTAACCTGGGAAGAACTGGTATGATCACCAACAGAGAGAGACACATTGGTTCTTTTGATGTGGTTCCTGTGAAAGATGCCAATGGCAACAACTTTGCCACCTGGCTCTCCAACATTTTTGTTACTGGCAAAGGCAACAAAATACGGATTTCTCTTCCCCAAGGAAAAGATATCCACCTCATCATTGCTGAAGAGAGAGGCAAGAGACTGGTGGCCCAGTGGGTGAGTGGGTAAGCAGTGGGTGAAATGATCTCTAAGTGACATGATTGGAAAAGTATTTTTACTTAAGTAAAGATAATATGGCATGAATATTGAGTGAATAAATATTGTATAACCTGATACCTCCAAATGTTATCATTCCTTTAATAAATATTTATCACACGCTGTGTTCCAGGCATTCTGCTTGACACCACAGATTCTAAGAGTAGTTCAGTATTCTAGGTAGTGGGGGGCAATGAGGGGAATCAAAAAGAAATACAGACAGTATTCAGTCTCAAATCAAGGGAAGAAATGGAGTGGTCAGTTCTCCTTGGATGGGGGGAAAGAGATTCAAAGAGGAAATAACTTGAGCCAAGTCTTCAAGGATGATTTGCTGCTTAATGAAGGTAAGGTGCAGGTAGTGGAGGGTAGAGGAAGGACATCTCCAGTTGCCCAGCACCCTGGTGCCTGACATTTACAGTAAAATTATTGATGTAATTAAGTGGGGACCTCTGTTTTGGTTAATTCTATGACATCAGTGAATGACTTTCCTAAAACGGCTTGGCTTATGAAGGAAGAAATGGTTCCCAGGCAGTGTGATAGTACAACAAATAATAACAACTACTAGTTATGAGGCGCTCTCATGAGCCAGCACTGTGCTAAGCACACAATGTTCATGAGTTCAGTGACTTCTGATCTCACAAGCAAACTGCCTCAGGATATTCAGGGACCATAATGTGACAGATGATGTGGATTTGTTCCATGTGGTCCTGGGTTAGAACTAGGGTCAATGAATGGAAGCCATAGAAAGACAGACTTCAACTCAACCAAGGGAATAGCCACCAAAGAGGCTATACCAGGATGGACTGAATGACTTCTGGACAAAGTAAGTTTTCCACGTTTAAACATTTTAATACCTTTCTTTGTAATAGCTTTTACTCCCAAACTACTTAGAATTAAGAACAAGTGGCAAAGACAGAATTTAAAGAATTATTTGAGTTTGTTATTCTGCCCACCCACAGATAAATCTCTATTTCCTACAAGACGAGCAAGCAAAAAAAAAAAAAAAATAAGGAGAGAGAACCTCTTCACTCATGTAAAATTGTAAAATGCAAGCGTAAGCAGCTCGAGCACATTGAGTTCAACTTGGATATGCATAAGTTAGTAAGGTGTACCTCACAAAACTCTGGGACAAAGTGGTACCTGAAGCTTCTGCTTCAAGCTCAGTCCCCTCTTCTTGTAGAGCTAGACTGGTGCCCAGAGTGCTGGTTCCAGCTGGCAGTCCCTTGCCCAGGTGGGTTCTTGTCCCCTGCCGTCCATCTATGGAGTCTATCTACCTACCCATAGGCTTTTGACTCTGAACCTCTTGATTTGACAGATGGTTTTAACTTCAAATTACAAATAATCTTCTCTCTGAGTACTATCTCAGTCCCTAACTTATGTTTAACATTTTAGGTAATAGCCTTCTGTTCATCATCTTAGGTAATTTACAGATTTAAACGTATCCTGTGTATGTGTGTGTACATGTACGTAGAGACGTGTGTTCTAATACAAATAACTTCTTACTTCATTATTTTCTCACAGAACATCCTGAAAAAGGAGGGTAGAAAGAGGAAGCCTCCAGTGAACTGAGGTTTCCTCACACTCCTAGCACCATTACACCACACTTGAAGGACTCCATAACCCGACAACTTGTAGAAATGTTGAAGAAGGGCCTCCAAGTGCCAGGTGGGTAGTGGAACTAGATTACCTGGAATTGCTCTCCTAAGTCTAAGAATCTGTAACTCTCTGGTAATTAACTTGAGTTGAAATCAGCCTTGAAATGGGACTATTTCCCATCTCTGTCTTTAGGTCACAAGTCATAAATCATCATGGTTGGTTTACTGCGATCAGTGAAGGGGAGGGATTGGGAGAATCAGAACCCAAATGAAGTCATTGATTTATGTTTGGTTGCAGCCAAGATTACAGAAATGAATAAGACATGGTCCTATGCTCAGGAAGTTCATAATCTAGTAGGGGAAACAGAGCCATTCCAGATCATTTTAGAACAATGTGGCAAGTAAAGTGATTTTTAAAAAGATGTATACAAGGTGTCATGGGACCACAGAGGAGGGGCACGCAGTCAACGTGGGCTAAGATGCAGCATTTGGAAATCATCTGGAGGAAGTGATTACTAAAATGGATCTTAAGGGAATTTCCTGGCAGTCCAGTGGTTAGAGCTCAGCGCTTTCATAGCCGTGGTCCCAGGTTCGATCCCTGGTCGAGGAACTAAGATCCTGCAAGCTGTGAGGCACAGCCAAAATGTAAAATAAAATAAATAAAATGGATCTTAAAATAAAAATAGGACTTATACTGGCATGTAAAGAGAGACATCAGCACTCTGGTGTTGTGTTGTGTTGTGTTGTGTTGTGTTGTGTGTGGAGGGGGAACTTCTACTTTGGGACAGAGCTGTCAAGGCTAGCATGGGTGAGAGATGGGGCTGGAGAGGACACTAGGAGCCAGACCACAAAAGGCTTAAATGCCTCATAAGGGCATCTGGGCTTTACCTGGCTGGCAGGAGGGAGCCATTGTTGGGTCTTAAGCAGGAGAATGACCTGGTCAGATACGTCTTTCAGATAACTCTGGCATGGCTTTGTAGAAAATTTATTTCAGGAGACAAGACAGGAGGCAGGGAGTAGTTAGGAGACTACAGTAGTAATCCAGAGAGGAGATGATAAGGGCTTGAACCTGAGTGTTAGTAGTTAGGGGAAGAAATTAAGTTGAGAAATATTATTACATAGTGAAATTGGAAGGCTCAAAAGATGGTTGGGCATGGTGCGGGGTGTGTCCAAAAGGGGTGGATTAGGGACAGTTTCCAGGTATCTACCTAGTGTCACTTCCCAAGTGAGGTATTTCTTGGCCACCCTATTAAAACTACATCATCCTTACCAACATTCCCTATCCTCCTTCCCAGCTACGTCTTTCTCTATAGCTCTTATAACACATTATACAATTCTATTACCATCTATTTCCCCCCACTAGACTATATGAGGTTCTTCAGGGCAGAGATTTGGCCTCTTTGTTCACTGAGCAGTCACTGGAACCCACCACGGGCTCAATAAACGTCTGCAGACGGAATGAATGTACAATAGTGGTACTGAGAAGCTGAGAAAAAGAATGCAGGAAGAGGAACAGATTTAGAGAAAAAGTTGGGTTCAGTCTGGGAATTTCTAGACTACTCCAGGCAAGGCTCTGTAGGAAAGATAAAGTTCTACAGAATCTCAGAATGTTAGATCTGACAGGTGCCCCAAGGACAGTTCTACACAGTTCCTTCATTTGGGGAAGAAAGAAACTGAGATCCAGAAAAGTGATGTGCCTTGTCCATGGCAACACAAACACTAGCCAGATACTAGCACAGCTGAACTGAATGCCCAGCCTCCGGCTCCCAACTCCAGACCTCTAATGTTTGTGCCTCACATTGTCTAGTTTCTGCTGATCACAGAGATACCCAAAAATCGCTTGCCTTTGACCTTCAGCTAGAACTGAACCAAACTGTTAAATGACTGTTTTGGGGGGGCCAAGTTGACCAATTACTCTGAGAAAGAAAACTTTGAGCCTGAACCAAAACTTTGAGCCTGAGCCAGGCAGAAGATGTAGCAGCTGTGCTAGAACAACAGACAGCTTTGCCTCTACGCCTCATACCAGACAAGGGGTTGCTTGAACCACTTAGTGATCTCATTTTTATTTAATACTTTTAAATGGAAGCATAATTTACACACAGTGAAACGTACAGATAATAAGTAAACAGGTCAATGAATTTTGACAAACATATACACCCCTGTAACCACCACATCAATAAAGATCTCTCCTGCCTTTCTCGGTCAAAGCCCCTTCCCAGAGGCAACCACTTTTCTGATTTCTATCACTACTTCATATAAAAGAAAAAATGCACTATAGATTCTTCTGTGTCTGGCTCCTTTTACTCATGTCTTTTAGCATCATGTCTGTGTGATTCAGCCATATTACTGCTTCTATCAGTAGTCTTTTCCTACATATTGCTGAATAGTATTCCATTATATAAATATACCACACATTGTTTACCCATTCTCCTGTTAATAGATATTTGAGTTATTTCTAATTTCTGGCTATTGTGAATAAAGCTGCTACAAACATTCTTGTTTAAATCTGTTTATGGACATATGTTTTCATTTCTTTTAGGTAAATATCTAGAAATGAGATAGCTGGTTCATAGGGTAGGTACATGTTTAACTTTATACAGAACTGCCAAACTGTTTTCCAAAGTGGTTATATGATTTTACATTCCCACCAGCAACGCATAAGATTTCATTTCCAATTGCTTCAT
Source organism: Phocoena sinus (assembly GCF_008692025.1). Classification (NCBI taxonomy): domain Eukaryota; kingdom Metazoa; phylum Chordata; class Mammalia; order Artiodactyla; family Phocoenidae; genus Phocoena; species Phocoena sinus. The sequence continues at coordinate 57,821,863 of NC_045769.1, read as the reverse complement.
ATCTTCACCAATCTAGGTATTGTCAAGCCTTTTCATTTTAGCCACAAGAAGAGTCAAATAAACACAATATATTTTTCAGTTTCTGCCAGCACTTTGGAACATTCTATTATTATGCAGAATTTCATACATTCACTAAAGCATTAGATGTACCCATCACTCAGTTCAATAATTATCAGCTCACGGCCAATCTGTTTTCATCTCCATACACATCTATCCCCTCCTCCCATATTATTTTGAAGCAAATCTCAGACATCATATCACTTCATCCATAAGTATTTCAGTATGTATCTCTAAAACATAAGGACTCTTTTTAAACCTAAGTAAAATGCTATCACATTTATTTTTAAAACAGTAGTACTTTAATATCATTAAATATTCAGTCAATGTGCAAATTTCTAATTGTCTGAACACTGTCACAAATTATTTTGTTCAGTTTGTCTGTTCAAACCAGGATCCAAATAAGTATGTATCTTACAATCAGCTAATATGTCTTTTGAGTATCTTTTAATTCAAAGGTTCACCCTCCTTTTCTTTTATTCTCTGCAATGTTTTTGTTAAATAAATTGGATTGTTTGTCTTCCAAAATTTCGCACAGATTGGACTTTGCTGATGCATTATTTAACATATTCCTCTGTCCACTGTATTTACTGTAAATTATTCTTTGGATCCAGGAGCTTAATCATATTCCAGTTCAAATTTTTTTTAGCAAAACTACCTCATATTTGAATTCTGCTCTTCCATCAGGAGGCACATAATGTCTGTCTCTCTTTCTTATGTCAACACTGTTGAGGCTCAATGCCTAGATCATTCATTCATTTTGGGATGCAAAATGGTGATATTCCAATTCTATTCTGTCTTCATTTATGTGTTGAGATATTTCCATAAAAAGAAACTTTTTCCATCTACTATTGGTTACCCTGTGGTACAATTAATATAAAAAAAAAAACAGAATAAATTCTTATTTCCCTTTATTTACCAATTTTTTAAACAATGAATTCTCTAGCATTCTTCAATGATAACCAATTAGTCTGGGACTTTTTCTGTATTATTAGGATGAACTCACATATTTAAACATATTTGGTGTGTTTCAGTCCATTGCACTTACCATTTTTGATGATAATTTTTTTCTGCCAATCAAATTACTTAATCCACTGACAAATACCATTGAAAAGTATTACTATGTTTCAAATGGTTTTTATTTTCAATTTCGTACATGGCTGTCTTCCTAATTCAAATAATTACACAGTATACAGCAGTGTTCTCACCAGCAGCTTTAGAGAGCACCCACTCTGTCCTGGCCTCTTGTGTAAGCTTGTCAAGAAGGAAAGTTCTCCTGTCAGGGACTTAGCTTGTGCCATCCTACAATATAGCAGGGACACCCAGAAGGCTACTAGAACTTGGGCAGCAGAGCAGAGAGGTATTTACTACAGCCCTGAACCTGACTATTTGGGTTCAAATCCTGGCCTACCTGTCAAGCTTGGTGAAGTTACTTTATGTTTTTCTGCCTCATTTTCCCTACGTGTAAAACAGAGAGTAGTAGCAGTACCTCAAAGGGATGTACATAAATCATTATGATGATTAATGAGCTAATAGACGCAAAACACCATTTGCCTGGCATATTGAGCACTCAATAAATGAACAAACTTATTACTGCTCTCATCACTCAAGCTAAACCTGGATTTTCTTTAGAATTCCTAGCCCTACCCATGAGTGGAGGTTTCAGGCTCAGATGCCTGCAGGACCCCTCAAAGTCCAGTCTCTACTCAGAAGAAAAACACATCAATTAGTAAGAAGCAGTTGAACTATGACATGCACTAACCTTCATAAGACACAAGAGGGAAAAGAAAGCTATGCTCTCAGTATACAATCCTTATTTGTTTTATCATCTTAACTCATTTTTCTTGGAGCCTCTTGTGTGCCAATTGGAAATATCTACTTTCATAAAGACTTTAAACTTCAGAAATCACTTTCACCCACATTATCTCGATCCACTTAACAGTCCTGGAGAGAGGCAGGGTTTATTATCCCCATTGACAAACAAGGGAGCTGGCAGTGACTTGCCCAAGGTCACAGAGTCAATTACAGGCACAGCAGGAACCAACAGCCAGATTTTCTGCCTCTTTTACAGCAGCTTGAGGCCACCGTGGCCTCCTCTTCTCATCCATTGACTTATTAGTCCAATAGCTATTTATTGAGCATCTATTTATTTGTCAGGCACTCTTCTAGAACTAGCATGCTGTTGATATAGCAGCAGATACAGCAGTGAAGAGGAAAAACCACATGGACAAAAACTGCTGCCTTCGTAGAGTTTACTTTCTAGTGGGAAGAAACCAAAAACAAATCAATGCTATGGAAAAGCAGAAAGCAAAGAAGAATAATAGGGAATGTAATAGAGTAATAAGGAGGGGTTACAGCTTTAACTAACTGGTCAGGGAAGGCCTTACTGAGAAGGTGACATTTGAGTCAAGTGAGGGAGGTAAGGGAGGAACCTTGCAAATATTTGGAGGAAGAGCTACCAGGCAAAGAGAAGTGGCAAAGGCCCTAACTGGGAGGCAAGCCTAGTAAGTTCTATGAACAGCATGGAGGTAACCTTAGCTGCAGTAGAGGCAGCAAGAAAGAGACTAGTGTCAGGACCAAATTGTTTAGGGCTCTGCAAGTAATTGTAAGGCCATTAACTCTTTTTTTTTTTTTTTTTTTTTTTTTGCTGTCCGCGGACCTCTCACTGTTGCGGCCTCTCCCGCTGCAGAGCACAGGCTCTGGACGCGCAGGCTCAGCGGCCATGGCTCACGGGCCTAGCCGCTCCGCGGCATGTGGGATCTTCCCAGACCGGGGCACGAACCTGTGTCCCCTGCATCGGCAGGCGGACTCTCAACCACTGCGCCACCAGGCAAGCCCAAGGCCATTAACTTTTTTTTTTTTTTTTTTAAGGCCATTAACTTTTATCCTGAGTTAGATGGGATGCCATTGGAAGATTATGATATAATCCTTACCAGGAAGTGAAATCAATAATAATATATGATAACCCTAAGATAACCCAGCAATTCCAATCCTAGGTATCATACTCACCAGAAAAGCACAGATATGTGCACCAGGAAACATATACAAGAATGTTCATAGCAGCATTATTCAAAATAGCCAAAAACTGGATATAACTTAAATGTCAAACAACAGAAGGACAGATAAATACACTTTCTTTATGGATGTTATATTTCAATGATGTTTATTAAAGAAATAATAATAGCATGAACAAATGAAAGGTCTATGATATCTACCCATGCTCAATAATGATTGAGCATCTACTATTACAAGGCACTGTTAGCCACTCTCAGCTTAATTATTGTATTACTTATTATTATTGTACCACATACAGCAGACCCTTGGGGAAGGGGTCTTAGTTCTCTTGATAAAGTGGTAGCAAGTTCATCATTCCGAGAACAGAGGTCTAATGCTAAGCCCATCCACCCACCTGTGGTCCAATAATCAGGCAATGATGAAGGAAGGCCCTCAAGGTAAACACCTCTTCTTAAGAGCTAAGATCTGCAAAACCTACTCAAGCTCTTAACAAATACTTTCAATGAGGCACACCTGAATGGGATGTCTTTATCAGAAAATGTAATCAAGAATAGATGATAAAAAAAAGAACAGATGATAAATAACTATAAGGAAATATATGACCTTAATGTAAGTTTTTTAAATTTCTAGTTGAGAGTAGGGTAGCTTACAAAAATATTTCACATTTCCTCAGCTGACTTACAGTCAAATCTTTTTGCCTATTAATAGACCAGCTATCCATCTGGCATTTAAATCCCATCTTCTAGGACAGGGGTCCCCAACGCCCAGCATGGGTCTGCGGCCTGTAGGAACTGGGTCGCACAGCAGGAGGTGAGCGGCGGGTGAGCCAGCAAAGCTCCATCTGCTGCTCCCCATCACTCCCCATCGCTCCCCATCACTCACGTTACCGCCGGAACCATCCCCCCCATCGCTGGCATTACAGCTTCATCCAACACCCCGCCCCTCGTCCGTGGAAAAGTTGTCTTCCACGAAACCAGTCCCTGGTGCCAAAAAGGTTGGGGACCGCTGTTCTAGGAGACAGGCTGACAAGGTGAGTTTCTTATATTTTCAACTAAGGAATATATAGAACAGGTCATTAAAACCATACCCTCAAAGTCAGACTGTATTAAAGCCAAATTACCTTAAATATGGCATGTTTTAGTGTTATCTTCTACATCTTTCTTTAATGTATTATATGCGAATGTTTGTAGCGGCCCATAAGATGTGTATTACAATGGCAGGAGCATTTGATCCCTAAACCAAGAATAAAGTCACAATAGAACCAAAACTCAGATGGGTAGGGGAAAAAAACAGAAATGACTCTGGAAAATACTCAGGGAAGTAAGAAACCCAGAGCTTAAAGCAAACCGTAAAACACAGCTTTCTAATTCTGAGGTGATAGTGGTGAACATCTGTTTACCAGTTAAATACAATGCCATTTACGTGAGGGAGTACATCTAATGGACAAAGCATTAAGATCATTGAAGGATGACATGTTTTGTTTGCAGTAATGTGTGACTTGACTGCACAGCCTTTCCAACCAGCACTCATGTCCAACATAACTGAGGAGCCCGGTGAGCCCCTCCCATTACATCAAATTCTCTCTGTTCAAAGCCTGTGTCTGGCAAAGAAAACAAAGCTGCCCTGGATGTCCATGTTGTGAGCTCCAGAACCACAGAGCAAATGGAAGATTCTCCTTGGAGATATTTTATATGGAGGAGCCACAGAATCTAAAACCATGAAAACTAATAGTTTAATGACTTTGAGTTTTTATAGTTATTTCAATCATCATTTTAAAAACATAGAGCCAGAGAGAACTTTTCTAAACACCTTGACTAATAAATCGTCAGTGTTTAAACAACAATTACATTATGAAATGGAAATTAGCTGTCATGATCAAGCCATATGGCTAATATAATTGATTGGTTCATATTTTTAAGAGGATGGAAAGCACAACCCAAAGAATAACTAAATAGCTTTTACAAAATTAACTAGAGATGATAAGTTCTACTTTGCTGGGGTTTTTTATGTGAAGAACAGAGAAAAAAATCTTTGTTATCTCTGATTTTGAATAGAACCCATGAATTTAAAAGTTCAACGATTTGATTAATTAAAGAACCCTTCACACAAAGTGGAAATTTTCACATATATAAATAAAAAATAGATATACATTTATGTGGGGGAAAGAGAAGCAATACTTCTATAGTTGACAGCATGAGAAAAAAATAGCTCTGGGTTTTCTCCCTGTTTTAAAAGTACACTGCAGCATACCTGGAGTAACTCTGCAGTTATATAATGTTTGACTGTGTTTTATCTGCAGCCCTCCTCTAATACATGACAATTTCCTACATTGATACTGGAGAAACTAAGATGTGTTTACAGAAAAATATCCCTTGGCTTGATGGGGACCTGTCTTGAATTTTAAAGTGGCAAACTGGGCACAGTTGTCCCTTCTCATATGAGTGTCCTGAACCCCTTCCCTGAAACTGGGTTGAAACTTTTCTTCTGTTGAGTTCAACCTGAATGAAAATAAGCTCTAATCAGTCTGTAGTGGAAATGTATGTCTTGTGGGGTTTCTCCTCTTTGCTTAGGTTTTGTTGTGGGGGGGTGGTTATTGTTGGTGTTATTGTTTTTAGTGAATTATTGGCTCTATCCTCCTGGGTTGCCAGTGTAAAATGCTTCAAATAGATTATTTCCTTTAACGTTCACAAAGATCCTGTAAAGAAGCATTATTACTATCATCCCCATTTTACAGATGAGGAGATTAAGAATCAAAGAGTGTAGAAGCCACTACATTGTAGAGTGGCAGAGGTCAGAGGACAGATTACTTCTAAGCCCGCATTATTTTCACTGGGCTATCTAGAAAGAGAAATTTGTCCATTGCTATTCTTTGCCCTTGGAAATGGGTTTCTGGAAGGTGGGAGTGGCAAATGTTGCCTTAACTTTTAAGACAGGCAGGGGTGGGGGTGGGAAGGAGGGGTTTCACAACAAACAGGGAGCTGAAAGGCACAAACCTGTGACTTTTGTGTGTGTGTGTCTGTGTTGGGTCTCCATTGCTGCGCATGGGCTTTTCTCTGGTTGCTGCGAGCGGGGTCTACTCTTCATTGCAGTGCGTGGGCTTATTGCGGTGGCTTGTCTTGTTGCGGATCACGGGCTCTAGAGCGCACGCTCAGTAGTTGTGGCGCATGGGCTTAGCTGTTCCGCCACCTGTGGGATCTTCCCCGACCAGGGCTCGAACCTGTGTCCCCTGCATTGGCAGGCGGATTCTTAACCCCTGTGCCACCAGGGAAGACCGCAAACCTGGCCCTTTGAGTTATGGAAGTGGAAAGGAATTTTTCTCAAATCGCTTCAGCCAAAGCAGGCCTGGCATTTTTAAGCCCACTGGCCTACTTTTGAGCACCCACTCCTCTGCAGCATTTCATATCCACAGATCCTGAGTCCACTGGGTCTCATCCTGCCTGTGTGTTAGTGTAGGAGAGAGAGGATCTTGGGTTTGCGCTGAGGTGTGCTTTATGGAATGCCTTCTAAAAGCAAGCCCCACGCTACTTTTTGTGTGACATGAAATAACTCGTGAAATCCTTAGGACACCCCCCGCTCTGAGGTAGGACTGTTATTTATCCCCATTATACAGAGAAGGACACAAAGTAAGGTCTAGTAACTTACCCAAGGTCTCAGAGCAAATAAATGATGCAGGTGGAGGCGGGAGCTGCAGACTTGCCCAAGGGGTTCCCCGGGGCACCTCTCAAGCCCATGCTGTTTCACTAGAGCTCTCCGTAGTGCTGGCCTGGATTTGGTACAAGGGTCTTAGCGCCGCCACTAATGGTGGGGCAGAAGGCCGAGGGAGGAAGACGGAGGGGGAGGGGGCGCACCCCAGGGGCAGGCGCTCTTTCGGGGACTTGAGTTTCAATAGTCCAAGTCTTCGTTTACTAATGAACTTTAGAAAAGCAGCTAGACGGAGACCCTGGGCGTCGCCAGAGTCCCAACTTCTACTGACACTTTGCCATGCGGTGGAAGGCGCAGGTGGACGCATCTGCCCGACCACAAAAACGGAGGCCCTTGGGGCTGTGTGACGTTCAGGTCCGCCCATTAGAAAGCGGTGGCGCGTTACAGAAAAACCCCTCCAGTGTCCTGGCTCTTTGGAAACGTGAGGCCCCGCTCTCCTTGGAGCAACCTTTGAGGGGCCAACACTTCGCAGAAAATCTCCGGATGTCTCCGGGCATCCCCGGGAAAGCTTTTCTAACCGCCAGTCCCCGTTCACGGGTACCAGGCCTGCGGGGCCAGAGGTTGGCGCGTTTACCACCGGGAAAACGTTGCGCGCAGCTCGTCGCGGGGCCAGCCCTGTCCCGGGGCTCCTTTTCGGCCCTGCCTGGGCCGCTGCCGAGACCACATCCTCACTCGGCGCCACTGGCCGATACTGCTCCTCCGACCCTCGCTGCGCAACTGATTCAGTTGCGAAAGGCGCAAAGTCCAGGGCCGCTCCCAACAATCCCTCGGCTGCCTCTGAGTACGCGGCTGCGGACCCAACCTTGACATTCCCTGGTTGCTACAGGATAGGCGCGCGTCTGTGACCTTTTTTAGCTTCTGTTCCTTCAAAGAAAAAGAGAGACAGAACCGAAGGTGGCTGTGGGACCAGGAGTGACCACTGGGCCAAAACCCCAGTTTCTTTTCCTTCCCTTTGTCTTAAAAAAAAAAAAAATCCTCTGGCCCTACTAGGCCGCTAACGCCTAAGGACAGAGCTGTGCGAGGGATGGAAAGCCCTCGGTGATTTTCGCCGGCGCCGGGAGTCCGGAAGCTAGTAGAAGCCAGCAGGGACGGACCTTCCTCGCGTCGGGAGCACCAGGGTCGGGCCCCGCGGTCTTGTCCCACTTCCGGGCCTGCGAGGCTGCGGCGAGCCAGGCTCGGCCGGTCGGGAAGGGTAGAGACAATCAGGCAGGGCTCTGCGCGCGCCGGGCGCCTGGCCTCGCCGCTGCCCTCGCGATAATGTGAGACCCTTGCAGCGCAAGCCGGCTCCTGCATCCTGACCCGCGCGCATCAGTTGGAGAATGGACTCTCAGCAGGGCACCTCGCCACTTTTAGGGCCACGTTTCTGAGGGTCTGGGCCTCTATCTTTTCCCCACTCGCCAGCCGCCTTTGTCCCTCAGCTCCCAGAAACCGCGCGGGCCCCCGCGAGCTGGGGAAAGTTCAGGTTTGCGCAGCAAGTGGAGGGCAGAGGTCAAGAGTTCTGCCGGTCACCCGCCAAAGAGGCGGCAGGGACTCCAGGAACACAAATGAGGCCTGCCACTTCTCAATTTTCAAAGTATGAAAGTTTCTAATGCACAGGGTTCATCTGGGTTCACTCTCCATGATAAACGCCAGCGACCTACTAAGGGGACGCTTGTAGGTAGGACTTCGTTAAGGCCAACCAGGAGCAAGTCTGACTGCAGGCTTTCAGGAGTCTCCTAAGGAGGTCCCTAAATCCTCTGGGGGAAACTAAGGTTTCACAGAAGATTCCAGAAGCTTAAACCTGCACTTGCCTGGCACAGCTGGTGGCCCCAGCCTCCTGGGTCAGCAGCTCTGCCTCACCTGGAACTCTCCCCATGTCCCACCGGTCCCCTTGGATTACTCGCATTGGGCTCCCCAAGGGCAGACAGTCGGGGCCCGTTTCTGCCGGCTCTCAGGATGCTTCCGAGGCGGGGCGAACAGCGCTAGTCCCAGCTTGGGCCCGCCTACCCCCACCCCGCACCTCGGGCCGGGGTGCTTTAAGAATATCTTCGCTTTGCTTGATGGGACGACCGCCCATCCAGCTGTCGCGTCGCCAGGCCGGCAGCCCCCAAGCCCCTGTAGCCCGCTGGGTCTTGCGCACCCGCCCTGTGCGGTCACCAAGCGCAGCCCCAGTCCTGCCTGTACATTTCAAAATCAGCAATGGAGGCTCCGACGGGAAACAGACGTAAGAGTCTCACACACTTGAGAGTGCCCAATCCGGATCTCCAGCCCAGCCGGCCTTCCCTCCTGCCTGCAGGCGCCCCGGATGAGAGGAAAAATAACGACAATGGCTATCACTTACTGAACACTGACTACGTGCCCAGCAAACTTTAAAAGGCTTTATTTTCTCGAACAAGCCTTCCAACAATCCAAATGAAACAAGTCTAATATTATATCCATTTTACAGAAGAGAAAACTGAGATGCAGGGAGGTTAATAGATCAATTACCTGAGCTCCAGCCGGGAAGAGTCCGACATCACACTGCTTTAATTTTAGAGAGGATGTGGAGATTGTTGGTAAAGGAGGCAGCATGTGGCCTGCAGGGCTCCACTGGTCTCCCTGATCCTTTGGCTCTCCCATGTCACCCAGCAATAAACGAAAGGAAGCATTTCCAGGGACTCTGCTAGGGAGAAGGCCAGGCAAGGGAGGCAGAACTCTGCTGAGGACCTCAGCCTAGTGACAGACTCATCTCATCTCATGTGGATTCTAATCTTGGCTCTGTATGTTTTAGTTGTATAACCTTGGGCAAGTTGCTTAACCACTTTCAGCTTCTGTTTTCTCACCTATAAAATAGGAATAATAGTTCATAATGCATCCTTGTGAGGATTAAATGAAGTAAAAGACTTACTTTTTCCTCTTGTTTTCCCTTCGGTTTCCTCATGCCTAGCGTGGTGCCCAGGCAGGACACAGTTATGCTCATAATAAGGTCTTTTTCTTCTGTTTTGTTTTTCCGGAAGCAGTGCAGGCTGCACCTAGTGTCTCCCACCCATCCTACTGGTTGCCTGACTCAGCCCAGGCACCAGTAGAAGTAGGTGATCCTTCTTCCTTGACCTTAGGCCTGGACCTGGTAAGGCTCTGGGCAGAACATTCCACAGATTGGCTTCAGGCTTGGAAGCTCAAAGAGCAGTGGGCAAGGAAGGGTGGCCAAAGGAGGGATTAAGTCCGGGTCCACAGACTCCCCACTCCTTCCTATTAACGGAAACGACTAACACACAGAACTTACTCCAATGACAGGCCCTACCTAGTCTAGTGTGAGCTTTACACATATTAACTCAATCTTCCCAACAATCCATTACAATAGGACTATCCCTATTCTGTGGATGAGAAAATTAAGGCACAAAAAGGACCAGTAACTTGCCTGTGGTCATACCACCAATGAGTGACAGAGGGGGGAATTCAAACCACTAGGCTCTACAACCTCTCACTTTTGGGGAGTATCAGCAGTGGGAGGAGAAGGCCAGTTAGTACCTGAGTCTGCAAGATTTCCCCACAGTGCCCTTAGGTTGGGAGGCTTGCAGGTGACAAGGCCCAGAATAGCTGTCCAGCCCCAAACCTTATCCTCCCTTCCCTCCCCCACCCCTGCCCCCAGGAGCCACTCCCCAAAAGACCTGGAGCCCGCTGCCTGAGAGACCTATCTTCAGATTGCAGCTCTGTCCAGCCTTATCCCCAACCCTGGACCTACCTTGGGCCTTAGGGTACCTGAGTCTGATGCTGTCCCCACCTGACCTCAGAGCTACTTCATCATCAATCTGTTACTGTTACTCTCTGCGTCCAGGTCTTTCAACTCCATGTGCCTAAGTCTCTTTTCTCTGCTTGGAATGCTGGTCATATTTCTAGGAAACCTCTGTCCTCTACCCCCTCATCCCATTTTCTCTCATCTGGAGACCTCCTGGGACAACAAGCCCTGTGCAATCTCCAGACCATTTCTTTTACATTTCAGGACAGGAAGGGAGTGGGTAGAAGGTTGTTTCTTGACGGATTGAAGGCTGCAGAGAATTTGGGGCTCTGGATGGTGGATGTGGGGAGAACCAGGCCCAGAGGAAAGCCCAGTGCCCCTCAACCCCCAGTCCCTTCGAAACCCCCCTCACAGCACCACAGTTGGGGACCACACCCAACTGAACCCTGAGTGTAAGTCACTGCCTCTGGGGAGCCTCTCCATCCCTTGCCCTCCGATTAAGGGTGACAGTTAAGGCAGATGTTTCCTGACCCAGACTTTACTCGCCACCAACCCCCCCAATCCCTCCCATTAGCAGCCCTGGGTGCTTCAGGAGCCTTTGGCCTCTTCTCCATCCCCATCATTTATTCATTTGTTCAGTCAACATTTACTGAGCTTCTGTTCTGTGCAGATCCCAAGCTAAGAACCCAACACTTGCCCTGCCTGGACATCCAAGTCCAAGGGAGGAGAACACAGGAGTCTCTGAGGTGAGGAGAGGAAGAAATCAAAGAAGGTGAGGTGGCAGAGGATAACCCCAGGGTGAATAGGAGTTGGGGGGCCCGAGAAGCTGATTGGGGTGTTCCTAAATGACCCTCTGGACCTAACTTCCACATGGCCTCTCTCTGGACAGCCTGGTGGTCAGGGAGGAGGTGGGTGGGGCTGGGAGCCCCCTGAGCACTTTCCTGAACTGGTCACTTCACTTTCCCCTGGGAACCTCCTGCAATTGGGCCAGCAGAGCTCTGTCCGCAATGCAATCAGAGGTAGCCTGTCCTGGAGCTAGACAGACGTTGCCTGCCCCTCACAATTCCTGGGCTCAGGCATCTGAGTGGTGGTGATCAACTTTTACAAGGCACCAGCCCCCGCCCCAGGTGACTGGGACAGTCAGCAGGGGGGTGACAAGCCTTGGCGGAATGAGTGGGAGAGGGGGGTCATACAGCTGAAGGCCAAGTGCAAGCTGTCGCTGCGGAGACTGCAGCCTTGAAGCTTTTTTCCCCTCATTCCGGTCTCATTCGCGTCTCCTAGCTTGGCTCCTCGTTCGAACCCATTTGGAAACCGCAGGAACAACGTTTCCCTAGGTTAGCGCCGGCGGCGGCGAACCACTCGTGGCTCCTCCTCCAGAGGCTCTGTCTCCCTCTCGGGGAGAGTAGGGAGGAGCGAGACCCAGCTGGGCGTCACCCCCGCCCCCAACCCCTGCAGCAGGTTTGGAGACCCCGCCCCTGCGGAGCTGTCTTCCCCAGCGCTGGGCTTTACTCCCCGACCCCGGCTGCCCTCGCAGAAACCCCGGGCCACCCTTAGCTGCCTTCTCGCCTGGTCCTCCTGCTCGGTGTGCGAAACGGAGCGGAGAATGTCCGAGTGGGCATCTCCCGGCCGCGGAGTCCCCCGGGCCGAGCGCCCTGCCAGGGCTGAACCTGAGAAAGCAGAAGTTCGTGGATTCAAAGTGGCGATCCCGGCAGCCCTCCACCAAGCGGACCCGCCCACAGAAGGAAAAGGCCTGCCTGGGATAGACCCCCCAATGGGGTCGTGAGTGGTGAGGGATAGGCCTCCTCACCCGAGACCGCCTCTGCGGGCCCTGTACCCGGAGCCGCAGGTTTCTGCCGGCTCAAGAAGGCTAGGGTCCTTCCTTCTTGTTTGGTCAACGCCAAAGCAGATCTGCCCCATGACGTCCCCCGCCCCATTACGGAGGGCAGCTCTCTTGTATGGAGCTGCTCGCGTACCCTCACACACCCCTCTTTGAGGCCTAGCCTCTGGGACAGCTTAGTCCAGTGGCTGAGATCAGAAACAGGATCCGAGCAGCGCGGGTCTGAACTCTGGTCTGCCACTTAGAAAAGTGTTCATCACGCAGCCCAGTAAAATGAATATAATAAGAGAAACTATCTCGTAAGAGTGGGGTGAGAATTAAATGAGTTAGTATGTGAAAAGTGCTTTTGACAGTACCTGAAAAATGGAAAGCGCCTAATGTTAACCGCCCAAGATTAAAAAAAAAAAAAAAAATGGTGGTGAGGGGATGGAATGTAACGAGGCCCCAGTGGAACACCCGTTTTAATCCCTCGTGCTTCTCCCGCAAAGCCTTCTGCCCAGGGGCTCTGATTTTGTTGTCTGAGAGAACTTGAGTCAGGCCTCGAGATCAGGGTCGGCAAACCAGCGCTGCTTGCGTAGGGAGAGGGGAGAGAGATTGGATTTAGAAATCTGAGGCCAAGCCCTGCCCTACCGCAGTTTCTACTCAAGGGTGGAACCTAGGCTAGACTCCAACCCCCACCCCACCCCCAAAGCTGCCAAACCTAGCAGGAGATCTCCCGAGGTTCCCCAACAGTTTTGGCATGGGGTGGACACAGCGGGGTCACCGTCTCGACTCAGTTCGCGCCAAAGGGCTCAGTAAGTCCCCCTGCAGGCAATCCTCGTCCCAGGAATAAGTAAATCACCTCCTAGTCTGGCTGGGAGGAACTGAGGGTAGCTGGGGGCGGCCAGGTTTACCCTCCTAGTCCCCGTCCAAGTCTCTCTGAGAGGGCGAACGCTGGGCCACGCAGGGGCACCGCGTTCCTCTGCGAACACAGGCTGCGCCCAAGGTTGGCTTTGAGGCGGCGACTAATTTGGGGCCGGAAAAGCCGAACCCCGGGGTCGGTGTCTTCGGTGACAGGTCTCTCCCCGGCCACTGGGCTAGGAGGCGATTCCTAGCAAATTCTCCCAAGGAGATGGGTCCGTGTTTATCAACCGACCGGCCCCTTTCTTTGGTAAACACTCTTTAAACAAACAGCCATCCGTTCTGTTATTGCCAAAGCTGCTCAGAGCTTTAATAAAAGCCCAGGGAAGATCAGAACCCGCGTCCAAAGCTGCTGCTTAATCCAATGAAGGCAATTTCCGAGGATAATTGGGAACATGTTTTAATGCATATGCATGAAAAAGAATTTTTTTCCGAGAGACCGACTTTACATGCTTATGTAATTGATTGAGGCGCTGACCCGCTATTCAAAATGTTATTTGAGAACCATCAGAATGCGTAAACTTGCAAATTGCCCAGCTTGTATCTGAATTAATACCTCATTCATCATCATTATGGGTTGATAAGTTAATTTAACCATTTCATTCTGCCTTAATGAGCTATAGTTAAATTAATGCCACATAATATATGAAAGTAACATTTAAATAGAAGCACTGGGCTGAGACAAGCTGAGGCTGCTGCTATTTGGGCTAAAATAAGGTGACATAAATCTTTTCTTCATTACAGGACCCAGTCTGCTCTACCAGCAGTTATGAAGTATTTGTTCATTCACTTTCTTTTGCGAAGTTGCTTTGCCAAATAGCATAGGTAAATTATGTGAGCTTGTAAATAATGCCTGAGGACGTATTTATTACAATAAGATCAGGGTGGGGTGGGGGAATCTATAAAAAGTATTTTCACAGCAAGCTTACCCAGTGCCCTAGGAAAGCCAGGGCCCCCAACTGCCATCTTCCCCGACAAGGCTCCGGAGGACACCCGTTTCACTCCAAAGGGTCTGCTCTGGATTTGAACCCCAGAAAACCAGTGTGCCCCTTTTCCCACTTGCAAACTGGACTACTCCCTTTTCCCTTCCCTTCCTGGGTCTCTCTTATCTCACCTTGACCCTGGTCTTCCTAAGACAGGAAATGGTGTGGTGGCTCG
>NC_045769.1:57785000-57802500 GCF_008692025.1 Phocoena sinus | reverse complement strand
CTTCCCATCTCGGCTTTGGGGCTTTGTCCATTCCGGGGACGGCGGCCGCAGCCCCACCATCCTTGTCCCGCGCACGCAGTAAACAATCACACACACACACACACCCGCAGCCGCCCGCGCTCTCCATCCGCCCTCTAGGCCTTCTCAGACCTCCATTCTTTCGCTGTCCTCGGATAGGGCCCCTAACAAGCTCAGGATGAGAGAAAAACTGCTACCTCCTCTCACCCTCGTTTAAAGAAAAGAATGGATGGAAGAAACAGAGAAGCAGCAGGAACATCGGGGGTGGATTTCTCTCCCGCACAAAGCATTAGCGCACACCATTCCCTTCTCTTTGTTGTGGTTCTCCTTGCTTCTGGCCACGTGGCTCAGCCGAGTAACCAGGCCTGACGGCTTAAGCCAGGACCCGAGACCCCAGAGAATTAGTTTAGGGGCGAGGAGATTGTCTTGGGGAGACCAAGAGCTCGGGACAGAGGCAAAAATGCGGGGTCTGGGCGGCGGGAAACATACTTAGAGAAGGGGAGGTGGCTGGGTAGCAGATACAAAAATAGAAATAATTTGAGGGGAAGCACGCCGAGCTTTCGTGCCGGCTCGTACCCCCAATTTGGGACATGTTCCCTTAGGCCTCCCGCGCTGGGGCGCCCCCTGGCGACAGCCTCAGCAGCGGGCAGAGCGTAGAGGGCACGTGGGCGCACAGGGGGCACGGGGGGCGCTCAGGGGACTCCCGGGCACACTCCGAGCGGCGGGCGCGGCCCCCTGGCGGCGGCGACGTAGTTATCTGGTGAGCGGCGCCTCGTCCCTCTGGTCCGGCGGGCTCACGGCGGTCTTGCTAAGCACAGCGGCTGAGTAGGGCAGGAAGCCGCTCTCGGGGCGTGGCGCTGCGGCGCTGCAGCCGAAGTCCGAGCCCCCGGCGGCCCCAGCGCCGCCGCCGCCGCTGCCACCCCCGCCGCCTCCGCCGCCACCACCCCGAGAGCCCAGGGCGGCGGCGGCAGCGGCTGCGGCCGCCGCGGCCGACTGGCTGCTGTGGCAACTGAGGCACGAGCAGGGTGCGGAGCCGCCGCTGGGGGGCGCCCCGGCCGCCGCGGCCGAGGAGGCCGCGGCCGCCGCAGCTGCTGCTGCCGCTGCGGCCGAGGCCGCGCTGTTGAGCCCCGCGGCGGCCGCGGGCGTCTGGTAGAGGCCCGGGTGGCGGAAGCTGCACAGCAGCTCCGGCCGTGAGTAGGGATGCGAGAGCGCGCGGAAAGTGTCCAGCGGGCGGATGGAAGTGGCGAAGGGCGATGAGGCCGCGGCCGCTGCGCCGGAGGCCGCAGCGGCCGCGGCCGCAGCCGTGACACCCACGTGCGGGTAGTAGTGCAGCGGCACGTGCGAGTGGAAGGGGTAGGGCAGGCTTCCGGTGGCGGCCGCGTGCGTCATCATGTAGGTGTAGAAGCTGGGGTCGGCCGGGTGCGGCCACGACATGGCCAGGCGCTGCCGCTTGTCCTTCATGCGCCGGTTCTGGAACCACACCTGCGGGGAGAGCCGCGCCGCAGCCCAGTTAGGGAGCGCCCCGAGGCTCCAGCCCCAGCCCCGCGCCTCTCCGCCCCTCCCGGACCTCCGAATAGCCTGGCCTACGCCCCTCCGACCGGGCCCAGCCCCGAGTCCCCTCTCCTCTTCCAGCTGGGACAGTGTGGGCGGCAGTGTGGAGCGCCGTAGGCACACCCTCTTAAGCGAACAGAGTCTTCTTCCCTCTGTCCAGTTGCTGCGGGTCCTCGGGCTTCTGCTCTGTAGCTTTGGGCTGCGTTTCTCGTCCCAACCCAAACTTTCCTCCCTTTCCCGCCACCCACCGGTGCCCGGCCTCGCCAAGCACCCGTCTCTCAATACCAGGATTTGCACGGGGATTCTAGGCCTCCTTTGACGAGAAGCTGCCGCGGCAGCTTTTCTAAAAAGTCGCCGCGCGAGGTCTTGAGTCCTCTGAGCTGCAAGGAATTGTCCCGATTGGCACGGGTCCGGTTCTGATATTGAAGGGATGGTTTTGTTGGAATCTTTTGCTTCAAATGAGTGGCGGGAGCAACATCCTCTTAAACTGGGAAAGAGACTTTTCTACCCTTCCCCACACGGTATCTAATGAAGACATCATTCGTCACAACTCTAAATTAAAGAAAGCCTGACCAAACCGAAGGGAGACTTTCACACTCCTCCCCTATCCCGTGGAGTTTCCTCTTTTCTTTTTCTAGAGTGCCAGATCCTCCGTGAGGATCGCCCAGCCTCCCAGCTATCTCTCCTGGACGTATAATAAAATTAATCACCTAAAGATATGTAAATAAGGACAATTTCGTTGCTCCCCCTAGGAGGTTGCTCTTTTCCCTTTGCCCAGGAGAAAAAATGTTTACAAAACTTTCTCAACCTAATCGATTTTTAAAAATACAGTATCCTTTCTCCTTATTGTAACAATTTATGTGGAAAATAAATCTCCAAGATCAAGAGCAAATGGAAAGTTTCACCCTTGGTTCGTGCCAGAGGAACAAAGACCAGACGGCTTTGACGCCGAGGGGAAAGTGAGGCCAAGGACATGGGCTACGGGCACCTGGGCAGGCGCTGAGCTGAGGAGAGCGTTTGAGGCATGGGCTGTGCCATTCGGGGGCTTCCCAGGTCAGCCAGGCCGGCCAACCCTTCGGATACGGCAGCTGAGAAATAAATAGGCCAGTTCCTTTGGTGACTCTCCCCGCGGGTTTTCAGGCCCTCAGCTAAATCTAGCCACCCAGAAAGGAGAAACAAAAATCAACCCAGGCACCCTGGAGGAGGCTAGAACAGGCGCATGCTGGAATCAATACCTTGATGGTGGTTTCGGGAAGGTTGAGCGCAGCGGCCAGCTCGCACCGGCGGGGCCGCGACACATAGTTCTCCCGGTAGAACTCCTTCTCCAGGCGCGCGATCTGTTCGCGGGTGAACGCCGTGCGGTAGCGCCGCACCTGATCCGCGCCAGAGCCGGAGCCGACCAGCGCTGCGCCCGCGCCGCCGCCGCCGCCGCCGCCGCCTCCATGCAGGCTGCCGAGGCCAGAGCCCGACGCAGACGTCGTGGTGCCCGCGGCTGAGCCACTCTCCGCGAACCCTGGCAAACAAACGGCCGACAACGCATGAGTCACTGTAGGACCAAGATCTCCGCGCTGGGGCTGCACGAGGATGGGGGAAGCCGCGAGAGGAAGACGAGGCGCTGCCTGAATTGATGGGATCTGTCATGCTTACAAATTGCTGCCGTTAATGGAATCAATAAAGTTTGGGGAGTTCTTCATAACCAAATAATAGGAACTCAATGCGGGGGGGGGTGTTTTGTTTTAATAAAAGGAAATTTTCAACTCAGGAGGAAAATTGGCCAAGGGAAAATGTCTACATCTAGACTCAGTTTGAGAAGCTCTGGATTTGCCATGATCTGGAGACCGCAGGTCAGCTTTCTGTACGGCCTCTAACCTTTGACAGTTTTTGGGATTTGGTTTAAAATATTTTAAGATTGGAAAGACAGCAGTAGCTCAAACAGGAACCATTTGGGGGTGGACTCTACTTTTCAACTCTCTGCCGCTGACCCAAGAGGGTCTCCCAGAGGCGCCCAGCGAGGCTCCTAGCGAGGCTCCCTTCGACTTAGAATGCCCCCCTCCACTCGGCCTTGGGGCTCAGAGGCCGCGGAGTTCGGAGCAGCTGCCCTGGGCAGCCTTCCCCCAGCGCGACTCAGTGGACAGCTAGGGGTAGGTCGGCTCGCACGGGCGTTTAGACCCGCACGCAGAAACGTTTTCTCGGACTCAGGAGCGAGGGCAGGCCCCAGGCCTGCGGCTCTCTGGGAGGCTCAAGGAGCTGAGCCGGAGGGCACGATTCCACGCCTGCGTCCCGCCCCCGCCTGAACCAGCTCTGTGCAGCTCGCTGCAGAGGGTCGGAGAGGGGCAAAGGCACCAAGAACGGCCGGCGGGGCAGCGGAGGAACAGAGAGGATGGGACTGGAGAGCGCGTCGCGGGCGGCGCGATTACCTTTGCCATTGTTTTCCTTGAGCGGTGCGGCGCCGAGGCCGCCGGGCGAGCGCAGCGCCGAGCAGCCCACCTCCACGTCGCTGCTCATGTCCGCCTCGGCTGCCGCCTCTGAATAATGACCCGGCTTTTTTCGGCCCTCCGCTGCGGACGCGATTTCGGAGGAGACGGTGCTTTCGCTGCCCGGGTGCTGCAGGTTGAACAAAGTATCTATTTCGAATTTGCCCTTGGCAGGGAGGTCTCCCAGAGCGCTGTGCAGGGGGGCGGACGGCAGGCGCGGGCTGAGGCGAGCCGGGTGCTGCGAATTTTCCAGGGCCTCGAGCACAGCATTGCCAGCCGAGTCGGACAAATTGGAGAACCTTTTGCCGGCTGTGGGGCTGTGCAGCCCTCTCTCCATCAGAATCATCTCTTTTCTTATTCTTTCCATCATCTCAGCTTTCTAAAAAATGTCACAGTGGCCCGGCTGTCCCGTCCTAATGATGGGCTGCGCCTAGGGCTAATTTTCATTCAGCCCCAGCGAGCGCCTCTAAATATTATTATCTCTTTTGGAGGGAGGCGGAAAAATTGTGGGATGCCACAGCGAGGGAATGACTGGTCAAAATGACCCATACATCCTTCCGAGCCCGAGATGTCATTCATCAAAAAGTAGCGCTCCCTCGTCATTAAGGTACGAATGACGCCGTTCGAATAATCATTTATTGTAACAGGTTTATAAGCAAATAAATACACGCTCCTGTCAGTGGGTAATGAAGGCGGCTTCAGAGCAGACAAATAGATCCAGGTAGGAGGCGAGAAGAGACAAGAAGTGAGGAGGAAGGCTCCCGGTCCTTTGCCCGCTCAGAGCCGGTTCTGCTCGCCCGGGGGTTTGGCCTCGGGGGTGAAATTGACAGTCTGATTAATAGAGCGCGCAGCGGCACATTTCCCCCTTCATTTAGGGGCATCATTACGCTCTCAGTTTGCTGGGTTGCCCCTTAGGTCCTAATCATGCAGCGCCTTCCTCATTTTTCCTCGGACACAGATACGTGTTAAATAATAGATAATGCTTTGATTTTCCAGAGTAGATCGTCGGGAAGTTTTGTTTGTTTGTTTTTAACATTTACAAGCGGGAGGAGGGTAAGGGGGGGGGACAGGGGGAGGATGTAGGAAGAGTTGCTAAGGAGAAGACCTTGCGCTCCTGTCTGGATTACTTATCTTTCGAATTTCAGAACCAAATATGTATTTTATTTAACAAATAGGACGCCGCGTTCTCTCTCTCCCCACTTCTTCGCCTCAGCCTGGCTACTCTCCTCCCACCCAGGAGGGAGAGACAGAGAGAGAGAGAAAGAAGGAGAGACAGAGAGAGAGAGAATCTCAGAGTTTTGAAAGCACTTTAGTGCTACGTGGCTGGGGAGGTGCGTTGGGCCCGCGCCTCCAAACGGAAATCATTAGGTCCTCTCTGATTTTTTAATACCGTTTGCAGAGTGAGTTCTGAGCTTGAAGTCCTAGGTTTTTTACTTTTATAATCCTGCTGATGGATAGGCTTCTCGCCTACGCATTTTCCCTGGGGGAAGTGAACTCGGCTGGACGATTTCATAGCAGAATGCAACAGCTAACTTTAAACACAGTCGCAATTTACAGCGCCATATGGGCCGCCCCAAATCCATTTTTACGTTGCCAGCTTTCCCCCTCCCT
The DNA here is from genome assembly GCF_008692025.1 of Phocoena sinus. Lineage (NCBI taxonomy): Eukaryota > Metazoa > Chordata > Mammalia > Artiodactyla > Phocoenidae > Phocoena > Phocoena sinus. Next base: position 57,796,846 of record NC_045769.1, on the reverse strand, counting down.
CCTCAAATCGAATAATTTGTGGCAAAGTTGCCGGGTTTCGAGGTCAAGGATCGGAAAGAAGAGACTTAGTTTCCTTCCCCTACCATCCCCCAGCCCTCTCTTCCCCACTCTGCTCTTCTTCCTTCTCCCTTCCTCCTCTCCCCGACCCCAGCCTCTTACCTGTGGCCCCAGATCTTCCCTGCGCTGAGTCTGAGAGCGAAAAATCGCGGACTAGCCTTGCTGCTGCTCCTCCCGACCTGAGCTTGGCGGCTGAGCCTCTTGGCGATAACTTTGATGGTCATAATGACGCTGGTGGCAACCATTTTAACGAAGATCAATCTTCACTCAAGGCCGTTGCACGTCTCCTCCCTCGCTTGCGCCCCACGATGCTCTGACCCCCAACGAGCTGTGCGGGTCCACCCACCAGCTGCCCAAGGGGAGAGATCTACGGCCACCGACAGGAACAAGGGCGGATAGAGACGGGACCCAGAGGTCGGCCTGCGAGCTTCCGAAGCTGCCGAGAGACCCTGGCAATCTGGGCGCTGGTCTCGGGTCTTGCACCGCCAACCCAGACCCCAACCCAGGGCCCCCCCTTTCCTCCCTGCCGCCACACCCAGCACATCGGGGGTGTGTTAGGGGCAAACCCGAGATCTATTTGCCCATCTCTCTGTTGGCGCTTTCCTTTTAACTTTGGACCCGTTGAGGGCGCGTCAGGAATGTTAAGGGGAGGCGAGGTGTGAAGTATATTTATATACATTTATACACAGAGTCAATGCCAAAAGTTTCCCTCCTGTTCCCCTTGGCACCCACTTATTTCAACAACGCGAGCTCTGCTTCGAAAATCAATTCCGCCTCTTTAAGGTAATAAAACGGAATTCTCCCCCAAGGTGAGAAATGGAAAGCTGGATAGGCACCTGGTGACTGGAGAGGTGAGATGTGGGACGCATAATGGGCGTCGGGAGCTCAGAGGAGGACATCACCCGGGTCCACCTCCGCCCCTGCCCCAGAGGCCACCCGACTCCGAGCACTATGAGCCCTTCTCGAGCCGGCTTTCCGGCCATTAACGTGGTCAGAGCTCAGCCTTGCGGATGATCCCACCTCTCCTTCCCTCTCCTTCCACAGTCCAAGTGCCCAGTTCCACCATCCCTGCAAGGCCGCGCCCAGCGGAGGGGGGTTGCTGTCCCAGGAACTTGGGAAGGGTACCCCCTAGTCCCACTTAGCTTTGGGGACTTAATGGGACACTTCGGTCCAGGCTGCGGTCCGTGGGCAGCGGGGGGGGGGGGGGGGGGGCGGGCAAGGCCCTGGCAGGGGGTGGGATCGGGCGGAGGCGCGACTTAAGCGGAAGTCGCGGATGCCTTTATTGCTGTCGTTTGGCGCCCCCGTCTGTTTTCCTCGCGGTTTCGGCGGCTGTGAGCTGCTTTCAATCGCAGGAGCCGCCGCTGGGGGCGGGGGTGCTGACGGCAGCCCCTTCCTCCTTCACCCCGCGGGTGGGTCTCCAGCTTCCTGCCTTCCTCGGGGACCCCTCGGCCCTCGTGCCAAAACCTGTGGCAAACCGGACCTCAGTCTGTTGAAAAGGGAAAACACCATTTCTCGGCGACACCTTCATTCATTAGTGGTTTCCAAAACTATTTTGCACCTTTTAAATAACACTAATATTGCGTATTCTAGCACATTTATCATGAAAAGTATGTTCGAGACCATGTCAGGAAAACTACTCACACTAAAAGACACCCATAATTTTTCACTGAACTGCGTTTAGCAGACAATGTTTCATGGGAGACGGTGAACATTCCATTACAATATTTAATGTCCCTTAATTTATGTAGATTCCACATTTACTAGTAGTAGTAATATTGGCCCACCTATATAGAGCTTTAACTCTGAAATTACAAGTGCTTTTTTACATATATTAGCTTCTCTAATGCTCAGAGCAACTCTAGAAATCATTCTATTATTATCCCTTTTTCAGAGATAAGAAAGCTTCTACACAGAGATTAGAGAAATTGCTTGTGATTTAAGTTATCTCTAATAATATCCAAACTATATGGTATTTTAAAGCTCTGGGCAGCATTTATTGTTGGTTCTTTTATTTTGCATATGTCTTCTTTAAATACTCAAAAACATTGAGTCTGCATAGAAGTAGTGAGAAGACTGACACGGTTCTGTTGGGGTTCATTATTGAAATGCCCAAACCTTGCACCTCTCCCGGAATGTCCAGGCTGAGACTGGGAACCACCTGTCAAAAGTCCCTGGTTTTCAGACGCAGCCTCCAGGCCACCAAAACCTCCTACTCACTACCAAGGCACAAGACTCGTTCAAAAAAGAAAAAAATCAACCCATGCCCGCGTGGTTTGGCAGGAATTTTTAAGATGCGTTGGGGGTGAAGGTTCGGAAAGGGCTTTCTCCAGAAGGGCTGAAAAGCACTTTTTACTCCAAAGGAGGAATTACATGAAAGAGGCCTAAATTTGTTTTTGTTGTTAGGCCTCCAGACTAAATATTTGTTTCTTGAGCAGCGGCGGGTCCTCCGAGGTGAAGTGGTAAACGCTTTTGGCCTTCGACTGAAGGTTGTAAAAATTTGTCCAGGCTGCCCGAGCGGAGGAGCGGCGGTAGAGCCGGAGCTGTCGCTGAGCCCCGCAACCGCCGGGGCCTGGCTCCTGCCTTCGGCGAGGAAGGCTCCGGGCCAACGGGGCGCGAAACCCGCAGGCCCGCAGCCGGACGCAATCTCGCTCGAGGACTGGGGTCGCCGAGTGCGGCGGGACAGCAGGACGGCTAGAACCCGGGCAGCGAACACCGGGTATGTTTTCTTTAGGCTGAGTGCGGTCTCCACGGCTTGGAGGTTTCGGTTTATAAGGGAAGATGCGGGTCTGGCGACTGCAGGGAAAACTCTGTACTGGCAACTTTTTGCTGCCATCCCTCGGCAGGCCGGCCTCGCGCCGTCTCCTCCGGGCCTCTTGGGCTGCTTCTATTTCTCCTGCTCCTTTCCCCTACAATCCCGCGCCCACCAGGACCGCCTTGGGTGGGGGCTGGGAGGGTACTTCGTCCCTGGACTCCGGGGCTACCCCGGACTCGCTGCCTGTCTGAAGCTCGTGCGCCCTCGACACGACAGGAAAACTTGCAGGGACATCTAGCGCCGAGCCTGGGGAACTGCGCGCCGCCCAGCCGGGAAGCTAAGCCGAACCACTTACTCCTCCGCTTCCTTTCCTTGGCCTCCTCCGCCCACCGCACCCCGCCCCGCCCCGCCGCACCCCTTCGTGGTTAGGCATTTCCCTAAGCTTCATCCCTTCCTGCTGCCGGTGACCACAGCTGGATTTCCCACCGAGACAGTGGGGCTCTGCGGAATGTGGGTGGGGGTGAGAGAGAGAGAGAGAGAGAGAGTGTGAGAGTGAGAGAGAGAGAGAGAGAGAGAGAGAGAGAGAGAGAGAGAGAGAGAGAGAGAGAGAGAGAGCGAGAAGAGAGAGAGACATTTATTTTCTTTCATCTCATAGGGCCGACAGAGTAAGCACTTACTGGACTTAAGTTAACAATGATGCTGCTAGAGAAGTATTCTGAGGATAACCCCACACCTTGAGTTGTCGGACAAAACAGCGGAAGATGGTTTTCTGTCCCATCTTTTGTTTTGCGAAAAAAACAGCAAGTTACCCGGGTCCTCGGGCTCTGCACCCACCCTCCGGCTCCCCCTTCGCAGTGAGATTAGTGCTTCTTTGAGAGGGAAGACTCTCGCTGTGTTTAATTCCCGCCAGGACTGTAGGAGTTCTCTCCATCCCAAACAAGGGCTCACCGCCCTGCGGGAGGTAAACCTGATTTCACCAAATAACGCTTCGGTTTGAAGAGGTTTTTTGTTGTTGCAAACAATTTACATTTAATGAAGCCTAATTGTGCTGTTAAATCCAAATGGAATACATCTCAGACACAGAAAGTGCCTAAACTCAGGATGCTGCTGTCTGGCTCTTGCTAGAGACCCCTTTCTTCACCCCGGGTTTTCTGTTTTTTTTAATCCTTTTGATATCTCCAGCCTGAGTGAAATTGGGTATTGCCTGCAGAGGGAAAATTAGCGCCAAAGTTGACAGACTTGGTTAAGAGCACTGTCCAGCCAGTTCTGCTGGACTTTACTTTGGAATTAAGACTTTATTTCTAAACTGAAGTTTGGGCTTCTTTCAAGTTAATTAGAGTGGTGTCCTGCACTTTCTGCTGTGGCCATCAAGGAAAACACTTTCAAAGGAGTCCCCAGGACCCCATTCTGTTAGGACCCGGCTATTGTTGTTCTCGCCCTAATGGCCACCGATTAGGTGGTTAATTGAGCTCATTTCTGTTTTGGCAAGCAGAGGAACTTACGTTCTTCAATACATCTAAATCGTAGCCTGCATCTACCCCTTCCCCAACCCAGGACAGGGACATGATTTGAAAGATCAGCTACAAGGAGGAAAAGAGAGGATGTGACTTACAGAACATCATCAGTTCCCAAAAAGGGTGCTTGGGCAGGCAAAGGAGGGAAAGGAGCAAGTGATGGGAGGGGAGAGCAGAGGTGACCTGATTCTCTCTGGTAGAGTAGGACTTTGGGCAATGAAGGGCCACCTTGAGTTTCTCACCAAAATCAGGAAAGATGGCAAAAATCACTGAATAACAACACATCAGTTTTGGGGGATATTTTTGTTTGCAAAGACTTTCATTTAACAAAGAGTATTTCTGTTGTTAAAGCCCCAACATAATACACCTACCCACCCACACACAGCGTTCAGTCTGTGCTCCTGGCCAGCTAAAGAAAGTTATTCCCGTGAAGTTTAAACCTAAAATCAGCTTGGATACAGGGTATACAAGCTAAATGAAATGTTCCTGCAAATTCAGCCCCAAAATTCCTCCACTACCTACCACCCCCAGCTTGTAAACTATGTGTCGTCTTAGTTCATAAACAGAGCAGCCCTGACTTTGCCTGGTACTCAACCACTGCCCTATGATCCAATAGCAGCAGCTTCCCTGGGATGCCAGGTTTAGGGGGCCCTCATAGGGTCCAGTCAGAGTCTCTTTCCTAAGGGGAATCCCCTCCCCCAGGGCCAGGACCTAGAAGGCTGTACTGGAAGAAGGTTCAGCTGCAGAATAGCAAGAGGCTATGCTCCTTACTGTTCAAAACTTCCCTGGTCTCTGAATACCTGCTAGGATGGGTAGAGAAGCTCCAAGTCTTGCCAGAGTTCCACAAGGAAACTGGAGGCAAGGCCACCATTGAGAAGTGTCTTTCAACGAGAGCATTAATTCAGACTTTGCTTCCAGTCCTGCACAACTTAATTTGCTGCATGGAAAATTAAGCCAAAAGTGAAGGGCTGTCCGAAATCAGCAAAACTTGACAAGTTCTTCCTTCCTATCTTAATTTCACTTTCTTCATTTTTTTTAGCATATAATCAGTCATTAAAATATATTTATCAGATAGAAAATGGAGCAGAAATTCCAGGGCACAAAATCACAGAGATATTTAGTTTTGAGAGACTGAAAGTTTGTTGGTTCCAGTTATGTCTTAGAAATATTTCAACAAATTTATTTGAGGTAACAGAAAAAACAATTTTTTAAGTATCTCCATGTTTTCCCTCTCTGAGAAAAAGAAGGGGATACAAAGGAAAAATAAGAGCATTTCAGGGGGCGGCATCCCATGACTGGTTTGGTACTGAAATTGTTGGGTAAAGAGAACCCAGCCAAACTCTTCCAAAAAGTCAGCAACCCTGTCATCTGGCTCTGACTGGCATTTAAAAAAACAAACAAACAAACAAATCCAGCTTCTCTTGCTAACTTCTGCCTTCTCTCAAGTAGCCGAAATTGTTCTTACTAGCAAACTTCGATTCTCTGCAATTTTCTGCAGAGGTTTAGGCCCCTCCCGTCTTTAATTGATCATGAACATGTCTAGGACTTCAAAAAGGTCAAACAAATTCTCCTGCTTTTCCTTTCCAGCACCCCTCTCATAACTTTCCCCTTTATTTGAGACTTTTATGGTTACTGCGTTTTGCGTGTCAACACTCCCAACACCAGCAGCCCACCCTGCGATGACGGGCCAGGTCCAAGAGGACCTCCCTTGCTCTTTTAGTTGCCCCATCCAGGTCCTGTCTTGGTCCAGGAACAGTGGGGCTAGGTGACAAGCTGGCTTCATCAATCACAGGCTCAGGGGAGTGATTTTCTTGGAGGTGGGCTGGACTGGGGTGTTGCTGCTACAGAACGAAATGGGCTCACTCTGAGGGCTCTCCCACCCACCCCAGTACTGTCGGCTCATTAGATCTAATGTTGCTGCTAAAGTGGAGCCTGAGAGTTGCCGCAGAACTCACATAGGCTCCCCGCTAATGTCTAAGATGGAGGATGATGGACTGGGGTTCTGTGGCTGAGGAATGGAAGGGATGAAGAGGGCTCAGGGTTGTGACCCCTAAACCCTGGCGGGACTGCCCGGAGCCCACCCTACCCCCTCGAAGTCAGACCCTGTTGCTCTGGGCTGCTCCCATCACGAGCCCCAAATTTGCTTGGGAAAAACACCCTCTTAATTTGCCCCTCTCACTTCTCTGCAGTTGGCAGCTTGGAAAAGAAAACGAAACAAAGGTCCCTGGGAAAGTGAAGTTTTCAATTAATTGGTGTGAGTAACGGGAGGGGGTGGGTGGTGTCTGCAAAATGCAAGAGGCAGTTCGGCTGCTGGGCGAGGCGCAGAAATTTCCTGGAGGGCGGCAGAGTGGCTTTCTCCCGGCGTCCTTCAGAGGGTCTTTCTGCGGACCCGGGGAGGCTGCGCCAGGGCTGGGGAGCAACTCCCAGCTGGCCTGAGTGTAGAGGCGAATAGCGTGGACCAGGCGTTCGGACTTTTTTCGCTGGGGCAGATCCTCTGGTTCGCCGCGCCGAGGACGGGTCTTTTCATCCGCTTGATTTATTTGTAAGTCTCTGTCCCCGGCCCCAAGGGCGGCTTCGTGGGCATTTTCCGGGTGGACGGTGTGTGCGTATTGGGGGAGGGGGGGTCTGCTCCAATTGGTCTTAATTCGGAGGATCGTCCGGGAGAACACGCGTTAAATGCCTTTGCCCCGTAGCAATACGCAAGGTAGAGAAAATTAGCTTCCTCGGGTTTGGGGTCTAGGTCAGCTAATCCGAGAAATTAAACAACAGGATCAAAAATCAGTCTGTTTTCACATTATTCTGATCATCCCTGTCCTACTTCATTTAGCTGTGCAGCTCAGGGAGCCAAGGAGAGGTGGCAAAAACTGCCGTGGCCGAGACAAGGCGCAGGCCTCGGCGCCCGCCTCAGTCGCAGAAGGGGCCTAGGATGGGCGGTCGCGCAATCAGCTCGTGGGGGTGGCTGCGGCGCAAACGCCTGGGTCCCGGGGAGGGCGGGAAGGGGCGGTGGGCTGCGCAAGGGCTGGGGAGGAGTAGGGGCCGGGTGGGTGGGTCCAAGGGGCTGGGGCCCGGAGCCAGGTTGTCCCGCGCCCCCACCCCCACGTGGCCCTGCGCAGCCAATGGCACGGCCCCGAGGGGGAGCCCTCGGGGAGGGAGGCGGCCCCCCGACCGGCTCAGGCCCCCTCCCAACCTGAACTTCGTTTTTATAAACGTCCCGCGATGAGCTAACCTGTTGGAGGGCGGGCTGGCGGGCGGGCGGGAGGCTCGCAGAGGGAGAGAGGGCGAGAGGAAGAGGGCGGGAGCGAAAGAACGAGAGAGAAAGGAGAGGAGGGAGGAGGCGCGCAGCGCCATGGGGTCGTGCACGGGGCCGGGGCCGGGGCCGGGCCAGGCCGGGCCATGAGCCGCGCCGGGAGCTGGGACATGGACGGGCTGCGGGCGGACGGCGGGGCCGCCGGGGCGGCCCCGGCCTCCTCCTCCTCCTCCGTGGCGGCAGCGGCGCCGGGCCAGTGTCGCGGCTTCCTCTCGGCGCCAGTGTTCGCCGGGACACACTCCGGACGCGCGGCAGCGGCGGCGGCGGCGGCGGCGGCAGCGGCGGCGGCGGCGGCGGCGGCCTCTGGCTTCGCGTACCCGGGGACCTCTGAGCGCGCGGGTTCTGCCTCGTCGTCGTCATCTTCGGCTGTGGTCGCGGCGCGCCCGGAGGCTTCCTCCGCCAAAGAGTGCTCGGCGCCCGGCGCGGCCGCTGCAGCGCCCCCGGGCGCCCCGGCCCTGGGCTATGGCTACCACTTCGGTAACGGCTACTATAGCTGCCGCATGTCGCACGGCGTGGGCTTACAGCAGAATGCTCTCAAGTCGTCGCCGCACGCCTCGCTGGGAGGCTTCCCCGTGGAGAAGTACATGGACGTGTCGGGCCTGGCAAGCAGCAGCGTACCGGCCAACGAGGTGCCCGCGCGAGCCAAGGAGGTGTCCTTCTACCAGGGCTACACGAGCCCCTACCAGCATGTGCCCGGCTACATCGACATGGTGTCTACCTTCGGCTCCGGGGAGCCTCGGCACGAAGCATACATCTCCATGGAGGGCTACCAGTCCTGGACGCTGGCCAACGGGTGGAACAGCCAGGTGTACTGCGCCAAGGACCAGCCACAGGGCTCCCACTTTTGGAAATCATCCTTCCCAGGTAGGGACGTTGGGAAAAGGGGAAGGACAAGAGGGAGAGATGCAGGGAGGGAGGGAGAGGAAGAGAGAAAAGAAGGAAAAGAATGGACTGGGAGTCTATGCCCCTGCTTGGGAGTTGGGCACCTATCCTCCTGCCCCCAACCATGGTTAACTCAGTGGAACAGTCGGTCCAGTTTGTGTGAAATCTGTAAATTCATCCTTTGATTTAAATTGCCTCTCTCACAGCCCTTTTCTGCCTGTGTGCGGGCTTAGGCCTATTTTTCTCCTAAAGTTGAAGGTCTTTGCTGCCCTTTGCTCAGGCCTTGGCCCCTCCTCCCCAAAGAGGTGTCACGGAGTTGAGCCCCACTTTTCAAGGACATGAATAACCCAGAGTGACCACTAAAGCTTCCAAGAGCTCACAAGCTCCAAACGCAGGAACACGAAAAGTCAAAGTTTGAATAAACAGCCTAGATATTTCTTTTTAAGTCTGAGTATGTTTGTGTGTTTGTAACCAGCATTTGCAGAAACTGTCCTTATGAGAGTCCCCAGCAACTACACCATAAAATCTCAGGCTTGTTAAGATGCCGGTTTGAGAAACCATGATGATCCATCATACTGGCCTTCACTTTGAAGTGTAAATAATCTTTCTTTAATAACATGTAAATAATATGTCTGTGTAAATAATAATAAAGTGTAAACAGCCTGTCTTTCTTCATTCTCTGTACCCCCTCCAAGTCTACACACACAGTCCCCAGCTGGGTGCTCCAGATATCCCGGTCTAATTTTTCCTGTGCTGTTTTTTTATACCAGGGGATGTGGCTCTAAATCAGCCAGACATGTGTGTCTACCGTCGGGGGAGGAAGAAGAGGGTGCCCTACACCAAACTGCAGCTCAAAGAACTGGAGAATGAGTATGCCATTAACAAGTTCATTAACAAGGACAAGCGGCGGAGGATCTCCGCTGCCACGAACCTATCCGAGAGACAAGTGACCATTTGGTTTCAGAACCGAAGAGTGAAAGACAAGAAAATCGTCTCCAAGCTCAAAGATACTGTCTCCTGATGTGGGCCAGATTGGCCACAGAGAGTTTAAATGCTTCCACTTGCCTCCAAAAGACCTTTGGAAAGACTTGAATATGTATTTAATTCCCCCATTCCCGTGCCAGTAATGGCAAATTTTGTGAATTGTTTCTTCCCCTTATCTGGCTCTAAAACCTCTTGCTGCCCAACCTGATTTCGTAGTTCTGTTTCTTACTTGTTTATTTTTTATTTTGCTCTTGTCTAGGTTTATTTTTTATGACTTTTTAATGTTCTGTTTCTCCCTCCAGGCCAGTATAAAGGACTTGAAGTATTTTTAAATAATCCTCCCAAATGAATTTCAGAAGTGCCATTTTGATTTTAGGGTTTTATTTTTTTAAATCACTTTTTATGCCTGTTTCCAGCATTTCTTATCTTCATAATCCATTAGGGCAGAATGATTTGCAGTCATTCATATCCTGTGATTGGGTAATTGAATCATTAGCTCTCAACAAATGGAAACAGCTCTGGGCAAGCAGTGTTCTAGGGTCACTGGGAAAGTCTACAAATAGGAGGCTGGAGGGACTGTGATGGCTTTAAAAGCAGCTACCTTATTAAATAGGGTTTGTATCAATATTGGAGTGAAGACAATCTTTCTGACTTTGGGTCTCTCACTTGCTGTTGTAATTGTTTGTGTTTAATACACCTTGTAGATGTGTGCTTTTATAATCTTTTATTTGGAAATAATGTGTCCTCATGATGCCTTCATTTCTCTAGATGCAGATATTTAAATGGCTGCAATTGGCAGAGTGACCCACGGATGGTATAAATGCATCCCCTCTCCTTGGCCTCCAGTCTGTGGGACTAGAATTGAGACCCTCTCCTCAGTTCCCCGAAAGAGGCTTGAATCAGTGTGGCCATGGGTGGGAACTTTTATCCAGAACCCAGCGAAGAACTTGACTGTCTGAACAAATGTATTGGGCTCTCGTGGAGCTTTAAGACATCTAACAAATGTGGAGCTCTGAAGTCCAGGAAGAAAAAAAAGATGTTTCTGAAAGTGATGATAAATAACTACTTCTAAAGTGCTGCATATTTATACAACTGAGAGATTATTTTTGTAGATGCAATGTCTGTGAGCTGAGATACATGGGCAGTGCTTCAGGCATTTAAAAATCACTTTTTAACTCCTAGGGAGATGCAAATAAACAGAACTCTCTTGTTTCTTCTGAGTCTTTATACATTTGTTTTCTTTTTCCAAGCTTGTGTTGCCTCTAGAAAGTGGTCTTATTTATTATAAAATCTTGTTATCCTGAATGCTGTGGGATTCCCTATAGATGAAGGAAACTCAACACCAGTTCTGGTCTGTAAAACCTCCAGGCTCTCCACTTCCATCACCCCTTCCCTCTCCTTTTCCTGTGCCTTTAAGATAAATAGTGATAACTTTAAATTAGCATATAATTTGTGGTGTCTAAAATTATATTTTTTACCAGACCAGCTCAAAAAAAAAATTCCCAATTAAATTCTACTTCTGAAAAAGAAACATTTCAGGCTTATCCCTTATCGCCTTCTCCCGGCAGCCTGCACACAGCAGTTGAAGACTGAAACCATAATTATACACCCTAAACCCCTAGACGCAATTTTTAGGCATTACTAACTTTCTTTCTGAGGGCTTTTTGCCACTCAGGGAAATGGCCGCTGAGAAGCTGGATGCCTCGTCGTTGTTAGCGCCCGGGCGCGATGAATTCAATGGCTGCTAACTTTTGGTATGTGAGTTAAATACAGTTGTGTAAAACCCCACACGATATGTAAACTCTTCTGGCGGGAGGATTCCCCTATGGATCTGCCAGAGAAGGCTCAGAGACCCAAGGTTCGGAACTACTTTCGTTTTCTCCTCCTCGGCTTGATTTCTTTCGTATCTTGCAACCGACTTCGAGCAGGCAACTTCGTTTTAATTGAGACAGGCAGATAGAGAGACAGGGAGACAGAAAAGCAAAAGTGACCACGATTCAATCTTTCAAGAAGAAATTACCCCTGAAAATGGGGCCACACCGTCCCAACCTTCCACTTCGGGAAGAGATACTAACATTTTCTCTCTTTTTCTCAAAAGACGTGTTTTCATTTGAAACGGGCCTGTTTCCCCTTCTTCTCCATCGTTCCCCCCACCCCCCCCCGCCTTCTTTTTTGTAAATTCCAGACTCCAGGGCCGCATCCTATTTCCCAGGTCCATTTCTCAGGTTTCCTGACGTGGATAGGCAGGATTGCCTCGAGGTTTTCCTTTCATCTGTAGTCTGCCGGTCAGTTTTCCCCGCCTAAGAGAAACGGGAGGTTTGCTGAAGATTAAAACTGCGCTCAAACGCTC